>NW_027394276.1:22774100-22819007 GCF_049309525.1 Garra rufa | reverse complement strand
CCCTTAGGCATTTGTGCGCATGCGCGCTACTCATGAATGGTGCTTTATAGAGGACGCACAAAAATACAGATTAAAATCATTTATATTTAGGTTAAATGGAAGATATAGCTTGTGCTGCATGTTAGCTTGCAAATTATGCCCAAGAACATAATTTATTAAGCCATATGTCTTACTAACAAGAAACAATGCCTCTAACCACAGGTCACGTACGAAAAATAATGCCCCGTTTAAGCCATTCTGAAGGGGTGGAGCGGAAAATGAAAATAAATACGGCCTTTTAAAATTTAAATGCTCCAGCGATTTCATTCCGTCAACCCCTTAGAACCCACCAAGAGCTAAATTCAGGTGTTTGCGAGTAGTTTCATTTAAAACGGAGAGGGCTGCCTTCTGCCTGTGTTTTCTGTTGTACTGACATGAGAGTCAGGGCTCCGAGCTTTCGGTCTGCGAACTACATCACTGAGCCTCTTCTAAAAGCATTTAAATAAAAACACTCCAGCGACTGTACGCAATGTAAACATAATATCATTTTAAAGAGCTATATTAAGCGCATATGAGCTGCTTTTATATGGTTTACGGATGAGCTTCAGGGCTGGCGTTTCTTCGTCCGTGTTCACAAAACTACATATTTTAAAGGCATTTAAAAAATAAAAACACTCCAGCGATTGAACAGTAATAGTAGATTAGTGTATTGAAAACGTTAAAATGCTTGCTTATTTGTGCTGCATTTTTGTGGAAACGAATTAGCTAGTAAAGACTGTTTCATGAATATGGTCTCATCGTTTGAGCCACATAGTTCAACAAAGCACGGCCGTTTTTAATGACCAACTAATAACTTCTGCTATTTAACTGATAAGAGTTCTCAAAAAATGCAACTGTATTGAACATAGCACCCAATCACTCGTTTAATATTTTTTGTTCCCTGTCATTTCGCTGTATTTTATGTTTGATTTAGCACAGGTGCCCTCTTACGTCATACTCCGAAAGTCCCCTTAGGCATTTGTGCGCATGCGCGCTACTCATGAATGGTGCTTTATAGAGGACGCACAAAAATACAGATTAAAATCATTTATATTTAGGTTAAATGGAAGATATAGCTTGTGCTGCATGTTAGCTTGCAAATTATGCCCAAGAACATAATTTATTAAGCCATATGTCTTACTAACAAGAAACAATGCCTCTAACCACAGGTCACGTACGAAAAATAATGCCCCGTTTAAGCCATTCTGAAGGGGTGGAGCGGAAAATGAAAATAAATACGGCCTTTTAAAATTTAAATGCTCCAGCGATTTCATTCCGTCAACCCCTTAGAACCCACCAAGAGCTAAATTCAGGTGTTTGCGAGTAGTTTCATTTAAAACGGAGAGGGCTGCCTTCCGCCTGTGTTTTCTGTTGTACTGACATGAGAGTCAGGGCTCCGAGCTTTCGGTCTGCGAACTACATCACTGAGCCTCTTCTAAAAGCATTTAAATAAAAACACTCCAGCGACTGTACGCAATGTAAACATAATATCATTTTAAAGAGCTATATTAAGCGCATATGAGCTGCTTTTATATGGTTTACGGATGAGCTTCAGGGCTGGCGTTTCTTCGTCCGTGTTCACAAAACTACATATTTTAAAGGCATTTAAAAAATAAAAACACTCCAGCGATTGAACAGTAATAGTAGATTAGTGTATTGAAAACGTTAAAATGCTTGCTTATTTGTGCTGCATTTTTGTGGAAACGAATTAGCTAGTAAAGACTGTTTCATGAATATGGTCTCATCGTTTGAGCCACATAGTTCAACAAAGCACGGCCGTTTTTAATGACCAACTAATAACTTCTGCTATTTAACTGATAAGAGTTCTCAAAAAATGCAACTGTATTGAACATAGCACCCAATCACTCGTTTAATATTTTTTGTTCCCTGTCATTTCGCTGTATTTTATGTTTGATTTAGCACAGGTGCCCTCTTACGTCATACTCCGAAAGTCCCCTTAGGCATTTGTGCGCATGCGCGCTACTCATGAATGGTGCTTTATAGAGGACGCACAAAAATACAGATTAAAATCATTTATATTTAGGTTAAATGGAAGATATAGCTTGTGCTGCATGTTAGCTTGCAAATTATGCCCAAGAACATAATTTATTAAGCCATATGTCTTACTAACAAGAAACAATGCCTCTAACCACAGGTCACGTACGAAAAATAATGCCCCGTTTAAGCCATTCTGAAGGGGTGGAGCGGAAAATGAAAATAAATACGGCCTTTTAAAATTTAAATGCTCCAGCGATTTCATTCCGTCAACCCCTTAGAACCCACCAAGAGCTAAATTCAGGTGTTTGCGAGTAGTTTCATTTAAAACGGAGAGGGCTGCCTTCCGCCTGTGTTTTCTGTTGTACTGACATGAGAGTCAGGGCTCCGAGCTTTCGGTCTGCGAACTACATCACTGAGCCTCTTCTAAAAGCATTTAAATAAAAACACTCCAGCGACTGTACGCAATGTAAACATAATATCATTTTAAAGAGCTATATTAAGCGCATATGAGCTGCTTTTATATGGTTTACGGATGAGCTTCAGGGCTGGCGTTTCTTCGTCCGTGTTCACAAAACTACATATTTTAAAGGCATTTAAAAAATAAAAACACTCCAGCGATTGAACAGTAATAGTAGATTAGTGTATTGAAAACGTTAAAATGCTTGCTTATTTGTGCTGCATTTTTGTGGAAACGAATTAGCTAGTAAAGACTGTTTCATGAATATGGTCTCATCGTTTGAGCCACATAGTTCAACAAAGCACGGCCGTTTTTAATGACCAACTAATAACTTCTGCTATTTAACTGATAAGAGTTCTCAAAAAATGCAACTGTATTGAACATAGCACCCAATCACTCGTTTAATATTTTTTGTTCCCTGTCATTTCGCTGTATTTTATGTTTGATTTAGCACAGGTGCCCTCTTACGTCATACTCCGAAAGTCCCCTTAGGCATTTGTGCGCATGCGCGCTACTCATGAATGGTGCTTTATAGAGGACGCACAAAAATACAGATTAAAATCATTTATATTTAGGTTAAATGGAAGATATAGCTTGTGCTGCATGTTAGCTTGCAAATTATGCCCAAGAACATAATTTATTAAGCCATATGTCTTACTAACAAGAAACAATGCCTCTAACCACAGGTCACGTACGAAAAATAATGCCCCGTTTAAGCCATTCTGAAGGGGTGGAGCGGAAAATGAAAATAAATACGGCCTTTTAAAATTTAAATGCTCCAGCGATTTCATTCCGTCAACCCCTTAGAACCCACCAAGAGCTAAATTCAGGTGTTTGCGAGTAGTTTCATTTAAAACGGAGAGGGCTGCCTTCCGCCTGTGTTTTCTGTTGTACTGACATGAGAGTCAGGGCTCCGAGCTTTCGGTCTGCGAACTACATCACTGAGCCTCTTCTAAAAGCATTTAAATAAAAACACTCCAGCGACTGTACGCAATGTAAACATAATATCATTTTAAAGAGCTATATTAAGCGCATATGAGCTGCTTTTATATGGTTTACGGATGAGCTTCAGGGCTGGCGTTTCTTCGTCCGTGTTCACAAAACTACATATTTTAAAGGCATTTAAAAAATAAAAACACTCCAGCGATTGAACAGTAATAGTAGATTAGTGTATTGAAAACGTTAAAATGCTTGCTTATTTGTGCTGCATTTTTGTGGAAACGAATTAGCTAGTAAAGACTGTTTCATGAATATGGTCTCATCGTTTGAGCCACATAGTTCAACAAAGCACGGCCGTTTTTAATGACCAACTAATAACTTCTGCTATTTAACTGATAAGAGTTCTCAAAAAATGCAACTGTATTGAACATAGCACCCAATCACTCGTTTAATATTTTTTGTTCCCTGTCATTTCGCTGTATTTTATGTTTGATTTAGCACAGGTGCCCTCTTACGTCATACTCCGAAAGTCCCCTTAGGCATTTGTGCGCATGCGCGCTACTCATGAATGGTGCTTTATAGAGGACGCACAAAAATACAGATTAAAATCATTTATATTTAGGTTAAATGGAAGATATAGCTTGTGCTGCATGTTAGCTTGCAAATTATGCCCAAGAACATAATTTATTAAGCCATATGTCTTACTAACAAGAAACAATGCCTCTAACCACAGGTCACGTACGAAAAATAATGCCCCGTTTAAGCCATTCTGAAGGGGTGGAGCGGAAAATGAAAATAAATACGGCCTTTTAAAATTTAAATGCTCCAGCGATTTCATTCCGTCAACCCCTTAGAACCCACCAAGAGCTAAATTCAGGTGTTTGCGAGTAGTTTCATTTAAAACGGAGAGGGCTGCCTTCCGCCTGTGTTTTCTGTTGTACTGACATGAGAGTCAGGGCTCCGAGCTTTCGGTCTGCGAACTACATCACTGAGCCTCTTCTAAAAGCATTTAAATAAAAACACTCCAGCGACTGTACGCAATGTAAACATAATATCATTTTAAAGAGCTATATTAAGCGCATATGAGCTGCTTTTATATGGTTTACGGATGAGCTTCAGGGCTGGCGTTTCTTCGTCCGTGTTCACAAAACTACATATTTTAAAGGCATTTAAAAAATAAAAACACTCCAGCGATTGAACAGTAATAGTAGATTAGTGTATTGAAAACGTTAAAATGCTTGCTTATTTGTGCTGCATTTTTGTGGAAACGAATTAGCTAGTAAAGACTGTTTCATGAATATGGTCTCATCGTTTGAGCCACATAGTTCAACAAAGCACGGCCGTTTTTAATGACCAACTAATAACTTCTGCTATTTAACTGATAAGAGTTCTCAAAAAATGCAACTGTATTGAACATAGCACCCAATCACTCGTTTAATATTTTTTGTTCCCTGTCATTTCGCTGTATTTTATGTTTGATTTAGCACAGGTGCCCTCTTACGTCATACTCCGAAAGTCCCCTTAGGCATTTGTGCGCATGCGCGCTACTCATGAATGGTGCTTTATAGAGGACGCACAAAAATACAGATTAAAATCATTTATATTTAGGTTAAATGGAAGATATAGCTTGTGCTGCATGTTAGCTTGCAAATTATGCCCAAGAACATAATTTATTAAGCCATATGTCTTACTAACAAGAAACAATGCCTCTAACCACAGGTCACGTACGAAAAATAATGCCCCGTTTAAGCCATTCTGAAGGGGTGGAGCGGAAAATGAAAATAAATACGGCCTTTTAAAATTTAAATGCTCCAGCGATTTCATTCCGTCAACCCCTTAGAACCCACCAAGAGCTAAATTCAGGTGTTTGCGAGTAGTTTCATTTAAAACGGAGAGGGCTGCCTTCCGCCTGTGTTTTCTGTTGTACTGACATGAGAGTCAGGGCTCCGAGCTTTCGGTCTGCGAACTACATCACTGAGCCTCTTCTAAAAGCATTTAAATAAAAACACTCCAGCGACTGTACGCAATGTAAACATAATATCATTTTAAAGAGCTATATTAAGCGCATATGAGCTGCTTTTATATGGTTTACGGATGAGCTTCAGGGCTGGCGTTTCTTCGTCCGTGTTCACAAAACTACATATTTTAAAGGCATTTAAAAAATAAAAACACTCCAGCGATTGAACAGTAATAGTAGATTAGTGTATTGAAAACGTTAAAATGCTTGCTTATTTGTGCTGCATTTTTGTGGAAACGAATTAGCTAGTAAAGACTGTTTCATGAATATGGTCTCATCGTTTGAGCCACATAGTTCAACAAAGCACGGCCGTTTTTAATGACCAACTAATAACTTCTGCTATTTAACTGATAAGAGTTCTCAAAAAATGCAACTGTATTGAACATAGCACCCAATCACTCGTTTAATATTTTTTGTTCCCTGTCATTTCGCTGTATTTTATGTTTGATTTAGCACAGGTGCCCTCTTACGTCATACTCCGAAAGTCCCCTTAGGCATTTGTGCGCATGCGCGCTACTCATAAATGGTGCTTTATAGAGGACGCACAAAAATACAGATTAAAATCATTTATATTTAGGTTAAATGGAAGATATAGCTTGTGCTGCATGTTAGCTTGCAAATTATGCCCAAGAACATAATTTATTAAGCCATATGTCTTACTAACAAGAAACAATGCCTCTAACCACAGGTCACGTACGAAAAATAATGCCCCGTTTAAGCCATTCTGAAGGGGTGGAGCGGAAAATGAAAATAAATACGGCCTTTTAAAATTTAAATGCTCCAGCGATTTCATTCCGTCAACCCCTTAGAACCCACCAAGAGCTAAATTCAGGTGTTTGCGAGTAGTTTCATTTAAAACGGAGAGGGCTGCCTTCCGCCTGTGTTTTCTGTTGTACTGACATGAGAGTCAGGGCTCCGAGCTTTCGGTCTGCGAACTACATCACTGAGCCTCTTCTAAAAGCATTTAAATAAAAACACTCCAGCGACTGTACGCAATGTAAACATAATATCATTTTAAAGAGCTATATTAAGCGCATATGAGCTGCTTTTATATGGTTTACGGATGAGCTTCAGGGCTGGCGTTTCTTCGTCCGTGTTCACAAAACTACATATTTTAAAGGCATTTAAAAAATAAAAACACTCCAGCGATTGAACAGTAATAGTAGATTAGTGTATTGAAAACGTTAAAATGCTTGCTTATTTGTGCTGCATTTTTGTGGAAACGAATTAGCTAGTAAAGACTGTTTCATGAATATGGTCTCATCGTTTGAGCCACATAGTTCAACAAAGCACGGCCGTTTTTAATGACCAACTAATAACTTCTGCTATTTAACTGATAAGAGTTCTCAAAAAATGCAACTGTATTGAACATAGCACCCAATCACTCGTTTAATATTTTTTGTTCCCTGTCATTTCGCTGTATTTTATGTTTGATTTAGCACAGGTGCCCTCTTACGTCATACTCCGAAAGTCCCCTTAGGCATTTGTGCGCATGCGCGCTACTCATGAATGGTGCTTTATAGAGGACGCACAAAAATACAGATTAAAATCATTTATATTTAGGTTAAATGGAAGATATAGCTTGTGCTGCATGTTAGCTTGCAAATTATGCCCAAGAACATAATTTATTAAGCCATATGTCTTACTAACAAGAAACAATGCCTCTAACCACAGGTCACGTACGAAAAATAATGCCCCGTTTAAGCCATTCTGAAGGGGTGGAGCGGAAAATGAAAATAAATACGGCCTTTTAAAATTTAAATGCTCCAGCGATTTCATTCCGTCAACCCCTTAGAACCCACCAAGAGCTAAATTCAGGTGTTTGCGAGTAGTTTCATTTAAAACGGAGAGGGCTGCCTTCCGCCTGTGTTTTCTGTTGTACTGACATGAGAGTCAGGGCTCCGAGCTTTCGGTCTGCGAACTACATCACTGAGCCTCTTCTAAAAGCATTTAAATAAAAACACTCCAGCGACTGTACGCAATGTAAACATAATATCATTTTAAAGAGCTATATTAAGCGCATATGAGCTGCTTTTATATGGTTTACGGATGAGCTTCAGGGCTGGCGTTTCTTCGTCCGTGTTCACAAAACTACATATTTTAAAGGCATTTAAAAAATAAAAACACTCCAGCGATTGAACAGTAATAGTAGATTAGTGTATTGAAAACGTTAAAATGCTTGCTTATTTGTGCTGCATTTTTGTGGAAACGAATTAGCTAGTAAAGACTGTTTCATGAATATGGTCTCATCGTTTGAGCCACATAGTTCAACAAAGCACGGCCGTTTTTAATGACCAACTAATAACTTCTGCTATTTAACTGATAAGAGTTCTCAAAAAATGCAACTGTATTGAACATAGCACCCAATCACTCGTTTAATATTTTTTGTTCCCTGTCATTTCGCTGTATTTTATGTTTGATTTAGCACAGGTGCCCTCTTACGTCATACTCCGAAAGTCCCCTTAGGCATTTGTGCGCATGCGCGCTACTCATGAATGGTGCTTTATAGAGGACGCACAAAAATACAGATTAAAATCATTTATATTTAGGTTAAATGGAAGATATAGCTTGTGCTGCATGTTAGCTTGCAAATTATGCCCAAGAACATAATTTATTAAGCCATATGTCTTACTAACAAGAAACAATGCCTCTAACCACAGGTCACGTACGAAAAATAATGCCCCGTTTAAGCCATTCTGAAGGGGTGGAGCGGAAAATGAAAATAAATACGGCCTTTTAAAATTTAAATGCTCCAGCGATTTCATTCCGTCAACCCCTTAGAACCCACCAAGAGCTAAATTCAGGTGTTTGCGAGTAGTTTCATTTAAAACGGAGAGGGCTGCCTTCCGCCTGTGTTTTCTGTTGTACTGACATGAGAGTCAGGGCTCCGAGCTTTCGGTCTGCGAACTACATCACTGAGCCTCTTCTAAAAGCATTTAAATAAAAACACTCCAGCGACTGTACGCAATGTAAACATAATATCATTTTAAAGAGCTATATTAAGCGCATATGAGCTGCTTTTATATGGTTTACGGATGAGCTTCAGGGCTGGCGTTTCTTCGTCCGTGTTCACAAAACTACATATTTTAAAGGCATTTAAAAAATAAAAACACTCCAGCGATTGAACAGTAATAGTAGATTAGTGTATTGAAAACGTTAAAATGCTTGCTTATTTGTGCTGCATTTTTGTGGAAACGAATTAGCTAGTAAAGACTGTTTCATGAATATGGTCTCATCGTTTGAGCCACATAGTTCAACAAAGCACGGCCGTTTTTAATGACCAACTAATAACTTCTGCTATTTAACTGATAAGAGTTCTCAAAAAATGCAACTGTATTGAACATAGCACCCAATCACTCGTTTAATATTTTTTGTTCCCTGTCATTTCGCTGTATTTTATGTTTGATTTAGCACAGGTGCCCTCTTACGTCATACTCCGAAAGTCCCCTTAGGCATTTGTGCGCATGCGCGCTACTCATAAATGGTGCTTTATAGAGGACGCACAAAAATACAGATTAAAATCATTTATATTTAGGTTAAATGGAAGATATAGCTTGTGCTGCATGTTAGCTTGCAAATTATGCCCAAGAACATAATTTATTAAGCCATATGTCTTACTAACAAGAAACAATGCCTCTAACCACAGGTCACGTACGAAAAATAATGCCCCGTTTAAGCCATTCTGAAGGGGTGGAGCGGAAAATGAAAATAAATACGGCCTTTTAAAATTTAAATGCTCCAGCGATTTCATTCCGTCAACCCCTTAGAACCCACCAAGAGCTAAATTCAGGTGTTTGCGAGTAGTTTCATTTAAAACGGAGAGGGCTGCCTTCCGCCTGTGTTTTCTGTTGTACTGACATGAGAGTCAGGGCTCCGAGCTTTCGGTCTGCGAACTACATCACTGAGCCTCTTCTAAAAGCATTTAAATAAAAACACTCCAGCGACTGTACGCAATGTAAACATAATATCATTTTAAAGAGCTATATTAAGCGCATATGAGCTGCTTTTATATGGTTTACGGATGAGCTTCAGGGCTGGCGTTTCTTCGTCCGTGTTCACAAAACTACATATTTTAAAGGCATTTAAAAAATAAAAACACTCCAGCGATTGAACAGTAATAGTAGATTAGTGTATTGAAAACGTTAAAATGCTTGCTTATTTGTGCTGCATTTTTGTGGAAACGAATTAGCTAGTAAAGACTGTTTCATGAATATGGTCTCATCGTTTGAGCCACATAGTTCAACAAAGCACGGCCGTTTTTAATGACCAACTAATAACTTCTGCTATTTAACTGATAAGAGTTCTCAAAAAATGCAACTGTATTGAACATAGCACCCAATCACTCGTTTAATATTTTTTGTTCCCTGTCATTTCGCTGTATTTTATGTTTGATTTAGCACAGGTGCCCTCTTACGTCATACTCCGAAAGTCCCCTTAGGCATTTGTGCGCATGCGCGCTACTCATGAATGGTGCTTTATAGAGGACGCACAAAAATACAGATTAAAATCATTTATATTTAGGTTAAATGTAAGATATAGCTTGTGCTGCATGTTAGCTTGCAAATTATGCCCAAGAACATAATTTATTAAGCCATATGTCTTACTAACAAGAAACAATGCCTCTAACCACAGGTCACGTACGAAAAATAATGCCCCGTTTAAGCCATTCTGAAGGGGTGGAGCGGAAAATGAAAATAAATACGGCCTTTTAAAATTTAAATGCTCCAGCGATTTCATTCCGTCAACCCCTTAGAACCCACCAAGAGCTAAATTCAGGTGTTTGCGAGTAGTTTCATTTAAAACGGAGAGGGCTGCCTTCCGCCTGTGTTTTCTGTTGTACTGACATGAGAGTCAGGGCTCCGAGCTTTCGGTCTGCGAACTACATCACTGAGCCTCTTCTAAAAGCATTTAAATAAAAACACTCCAGCGACTGTACGCAATGTAAACATAATATCATTTTAAAGAGCTATATTAAGCGCATATGAGCTGCTTTTATATGGTTTACGGATGAGCTTCAGGGCTGGCGTTTCTTCGTCCGTGTTCACAAAACTACATATTTTAAAGGCATTTAAAAAATAAAAACACTCCAGCGATTGAACAGTAATAGTAGATTAGTGTATTGAAAACGTTAAAATGCTTGCTTATTTGTGCTGCATTTTTGTGGAAACGAATTAGCTAGTAAAGACTGTTTCATGAATATGGTCTCATCGTTTGAGCCACATAGTTCAACAAAGCACGGCCGTTTTTAATGACCAACTAATAACTTCTGCTATTTAACTGATAAGAGTTCTCAAAAAATGCAACTGTATTGAACATAGCACCCAATCACTCGTTTAATATTTTTTGTTCCCTGTCATTTCGCTGTATTTTATGTTTGATTTAGCACAGGTGCCCTCTTACGTCATACTCCGAAAGTCCCCTTAGGCATTTGTGCGCATGCGCGCTACTCATGAATGGTGCTTTATAGAGGACGCACAAAAATACAGATTAAAATCATTTATATTTAGGTTAAATGGAAGATATAGCTTGTGCTGCATGTTAGCTTGCAAATTATGCCCAAGAACATAATTTATTAAGCCATATGTCTTACTAACAAGAAACAATGCCTCTAACCACAGGTCACGTACGAAAAATAATGCCCCGTTTAAGCCATTCTGAAGGGGTGGAGCGGAAAATGAAAATAAATACGGCCTTTTAAAATTTAAATGCTCCAGCGATTTCATTCCGTCAACCCCTTAGAACCCACCAAGAGCTAAATTCAGGTGTTTGCGAGTAGTTTCATTTAAAACGGAGAGGGCTGCCTTCCGCCTGTGTTTTCTGTTGTACTGACATGAGAGTCAGGGCTCCGAGCTTTCGGTCTGCGAACTACATCACTGAGCCTCTTCTAAAAGCATTTAAATAAAAACACTCCAGCGACTGTACGCAATGTAAACATAATATCATTTTAAAGAGCTATATTAAGCGCATATGAGCTGCTTTTATATGGTTTACGGATGAGCTTCAGGGCTGGCGTTTCTTCGTCCGTGTTCACAAAACTACATATTTTAAAGGCATTTAAAAAATAAAAACACTCCAGCGATTGAACAGTAATAGTAGATTAGTGTATTGAAAACGTTAAAATGCTTGCTTATTTGTGCTGCATTTTTGTGGAAACGAATTAGCTAGTAAAGACTGTTTCATGAATATGGTCTCATCGTTTGAGCCACATAGTTCAACAAAGCACGGCCGTTTTTAATGACCAACTAATAACTTCTGCTATTTAACTGATAAGAGTTCTCAAAAAATGCAACTGTATTGAACATAGCACCCAATCACTCGTTTAATATTTTTTGTTCCCTGTCATTTCGCTGTATTTTATGTTTGATTTAGCACAGGTGCCCTCTTACGTCATACTCCGAAAGTCCCCTTAGGCATTTGTGCGCATGCGCGCTACTCATGAATGGTGCTTTATAGAGGACGCACAAAAATACAGATTAAAATCATTTATATTTAGGTTAAATGGAAGATATAGCTTGTGCTGCATGTTAGCTTGCAAATTATGCCCAAGAACATAATTTATTAAGCCATATGTCTTACTAACAAGAAACAATGCCTCTAACCACAGGTCACGTACGAAAAATAATGCCCCGTTTAAGCCATTCTGAAGGGGTGGAGCGGAAAATGAAAATAAATACGGCCTTTTAAAATTTAAATGCTCCAGCGATTTCATTCCGTCAACCCCTTAGAACCCACCAAGAGCTAAATTCAGGTGTTTGCGAGTAGTTTCATTTAAAACGGAGAGGGCTGCCTTCCGCCTGTGTTTTCTGTTGTACTGACATGAGAGTCAGGGCTCCGAGCTTTCGGTCTGCGAACTACATCACTGAGCCTCTTCTAAAAGCATTTAAATAAAAACACTCCAGCGACTGTACGCAATGTAAACATAATATCATTTTAAAGAGCTATATTAAGCGCATATGAGCTGCTTTTATATGGTTTACGGATGAGCTTCAGGGCTGGCGTTTCTTCGTCCGTGTTCACAAAACTACATATTTTAAAGGCATTTAAAAAATAAAAACACTCCAGCGATTGAACAGTAATAGTAGATTAGTGTATTGAAAACGTTAAAATGCTTGCTTATTTGTGCTGCATTTTTGTGGAAACGAATTAGCTAGTAAAGACTGTTTCATGAATATGGTCTCATCGTTTGAGCCACATAGTTCAACAAAGCACGGCCGTTTTTAATGACCAACTAATAACTTCTGCTATTTAACTGATAAGAGTTCTCAAAAAATGCAACTGTATTGAACATAGCACCCAATCACTCGTTTAATATTTTTTGTTCCCTGTCATTTCGCTGTATTTTATGTTTGATTTAGCACAGGTGCCCTCTTACGTCATACTCCGAAAGTCCCCTTAGGCATTTGTGCGCATGCGCGCTACTCATGAATGGTGCTTTATAGAGGACGCACAAAAATACAGATTAAAATCATTTATATTTAGGTTAAATGGAAGATATAGCTTGTGCTGCATGTTAGCTTGCAAATTATGCCCAAGAACATAATTTATTAAGCCATATGTCTTACTAACAAGAAACAATGCCTCTAACCACAGGTCACGTACGAAAAATAATGCCCCGTTTAAGCCATTCTGAAGGGGTGGAGCGGAAAATGAAAATAAATACGGCCTTTTAAAATTTAAATGCTCCAGCGATTTCATTCCGTCAACCCCTTAGAACCCACCAAGAGCTAAATTCAGGTGTTTGCGAGTAGTTTCATTTAAAACGGAGAGGGCTGCCTTCCGCCTGTGTTTTCTGTTGTACTGACATGAGAGTCAGGGCTCCGAGCTTTCGGTCTGCGAACTACATCACTGAGCCTCTTCTAAAAGCATTTAAATAAAAACACTCCAGCGACTGTACGCAATGTAAACATAATATCATTTTAAAGAGCTATATTAAGCGCATATGAGCTGCTTTTATATGGTTTACGGATGAGCTTCAGGGCTGGCGTTTCTTCGTCCGTGTTCACAAAACTACATATTTTAAAGGCATTTAAAAAATAAAAACACTCCAGCGATTGAACAGTAATAGTAGATTAGTGTATTGAAAACGTTAAAATGCTTGCTTATTTGTGCTGCATTTTTGTGGAAACGAATTAGCTAGTAAAGACTGTTTCATGAATATGGTCTCATCGTTTGAGCCACATAGTTCAACAAAGCACGGCCGTTTTTAATGACCAACTAATAACTTCTGCTATTTAACTGATAAGAGTTCTCAAAAAATGCAACTGTATTGAACATAGCACCCAATCACTCGTTTAATATTTTTTGTTCCCTGTCATTTCGCTGTATTTTATGTTTGATTTAGCACAGGTGCCCTCTTACGTCATACTCCGAAAGTCCCCTTAGGCATTTGTGCGCATGCGCGCTACTCATGAATGGTGCTTTATAGAGGACGCACAAAAATACAGATTAAAATCATTTATATTTAGGTTAAATGGAAGATATAGCTTGTGCTGCATGTTAGCTTGCAAATTATGCCCAAGAACATAATTTATTAAGCCATATGTCTTACTAACAAGAAACAATGCCTCTAACCACAGGTCACGTACGAAAAATAATGCCCCGTTTAAGCCATTCTGAAGGGGTGGAGCGGAAAATGAAAATAAATACGGCCTTTTAAAATTTAAATGCTCCAGCGATTTCATTCCGTCAACCCCTTAGAACCCACCAAGAGCTAAATTCAGGTGTTTGCGAGTAGTTTCATTTAAAACGGAGAGGGCTGCCTTCCGCCTGTGTTTTCTGTTGTACTGACATGAGAGTCAGGGCTCCGAGCTTTCGGTCTGCGAACTACATCACTGAGCCTCTTCTAAAAGCATTTAAATAAAAACACTCCAGCGACTGTACGCAATGTAAACATAATATCATTTTAAAGAGCTATATTAAGCGCATATGAGCTGCTTTTATATGGTTTACGGATGAGCTTCAGGGCTGGCGTTTCTTCGTCCGTGTTCACAAAACTACATATTTTAAAGGCATTTAAAAAATAAAAACACTCCAGCGATTGAACAGTAATAGTAGATTAGTGTATTGAAAACGTTAAAATGCTTGCTTATTTGTGCTGCATTTTTGTGGAAACGAATTAGCTAGTAAAGACTGTTTCATGAATATGGTCTCATCGTTTGAGCCACATAGTTCAACAAAGCACGGCCGTTTTTAATGACCAACTAATAACTTCTGCTATTTAACTGATAAGAGTTCTCAAAAAATGCAACTGTATTGAACATAGCACCCAATCACTCGTTTAATATTTTTTGTTCCCTGTCATTTCGCTGTATTTTATGTTTGATTTAGCACAGGTGCCCTCTTACGTCATACTCCGAAAGTCCCCTTAGGCATTTGTGCGCATGCGCGCTACTCATGAATGGTGCTTTATAGAGGACGCACAAAAATACAGATTAAAATCATTTATATTTAGGTTAAATGTAAGATATAGCTTGTGCTGCATGTTAGCTTGCAAATTATGCCCAAGAACATAATTTATTAAGCCATATGTCTTACTAACAAGAAACAATGCCTCTAACCACAGGTCACGTACGAAAAATAATGCCCCGTTTAAGCCATTCTGAAGGGGTGGAGCGGAAAATGAAAATAAATACGGCCTTTTAAAATTTAAATGCTCCAGCGATTTCATTCCGTCAACCCCTTAGAACCCACCAAGAGCTAAATTCAGGTGTTTGCGAGTAGTTTCATTTAAAACGGAGAGGGCTGCCTTCCGCCTGTGTTTTCTGTTGTACTGACATGAGAGTCAGGGCTCCGAGCTTTCGGTCTGCGAACTACATCACTGAGCCTCTTCTAAAAGCATTTAAATAAAAACACTCCAGCGACTGTACGCAATGTAAACATAATATCATTTTAAAGAGCTATATTAAGCGCATATGAGCTGCTTTTATATGGTTTACGGATGAGCTTCAGGGCTGGCGTTTCTTCGTCCGTGTTCACAAAACTACATATTTTAAAGGCATTTAAAAAATAAAAACACTCCAGCGATTGAACAGTAATAGTAGATTAGTGTATTGAAAACGTTAAAATGCTTGCTTATTTGTGCTGCATTTTTGTGGAAATGAATTAGCTAGTAAAGACTGTTTCATGAATATGGTCTCATCGTTTGAGCCACATAGTTCAACAAAGCACGGCCGTTTTTAATGACCAACTAATAACTTCTGCTATTTAACTGATAAGAGTTCTCAAAAAATGCAACTGTATTGAACATAGCACCCAATCACTCGTTTAATATTTTTTGTTCCCTGTCATTTCGCTGTATTTTATGTTTGATTTAGCACAGGTGCCCTCTTACGTCATACTCCGAAAGTCCCCTTAGGCATTTGTGCGCATGCGCGCTACTCATGAATGGTGCTTTATAGAGGACGCACAAAAATACAGATTAAAATCATTTATATTTAGGTTAAATGGAAGATATAGCTTGTGCTGCATGTTAGCTTGCAAATTATGCCCAAGAACATAATTTATTAAGCCATATGTCTTACTAACAAGAAACAATGCCTCTAACCACAGGTCACGTACGAAAAATAATGCCCCGTTTAAGCCATTCTGAAGGGGTGGAGCGGAAAATGAAAATAAATACGGCCTTTTAAAATTTAAATGCTCCAGCGATTTCATTCCGTCAACCCCTTAGAACCCACCAAGAGCTAAATTCAGGTGTTTGCGAGTAGTTTCATTTAAAACGGAGAGGGCTGCCTTCCGCCTGTGTTTTCTGTTGTACTGACATGAGAGTCAGGGCTCCGAGCTTTCGGTCTGCGAACTACATCACTGAGCCTCTTCTAAAAGCATTTAAATAAAAACACTCCAGCGACTGTACGCAATGTAAACATAATATCATTTTAAAGAGCTATATTAAGCGCATATGAGCTGCTTTTATATGGTTTACGGATGAGCTTCAGGGCTGGCGTTTCTTCGTCCGTGTTCACAAAACTACATATTTTAAAGGCATTTAAAAAATAAAAACACTCCAGCGATTGAACAGTAATAGTAGATTAGTGTATTGAAAACGTTAAAATGCTTGCTTATTTGTGCTGCATTTTTGTGGAAACGAATTAGCTAGTAAAGACTGTTTCATGAATATGGTCTCATCGTTTGAGCCACATAGTTCAACAAAGCACGGCCGTTTTTAATGACCAACTAATAACTTCTGCTATTTAACTGATAAGAGTTCTCAAAAAATGCAACTGTATTGAACATAGCACCCAATCACTCGTTTAATATTTTTTGTTCCCTGTCATTTCGCTGTATTTTATGTTTGATTTAGCACAGGTGCCCTCTTACGTCATACTCCGAAAGTCCCCTTAGGCATTTGTGCGCATGCGCGCTACTCATGAATGGTGCTTTATAGAGGACGCACAAAAATACAGATTAAAATCATTTATATTTAGGTTAAATGGAAGATATAGCTTGTGCTGCATGTTAGCTTGCAAATTATGCCCAAGAACATAATTTATTAAGCCATATGTCTTACTAACAAGAAACAATGCCTCTAACCACAGGTCACGTACGAAAAATAATGCCCCGTTTAAGCCATTCTGAAGGGGTGGAGCGGAAAATGAAAATAAATACGGCCTTTTAAAATTTAAATGCTCCAGCGATTTCATTCCGTCAACCCCTTAGAACCCACCAAGAGCTAAATTCAGGTGTTTGCGAGTAGTTTCATTTAAAACGGAGAGGGCTGCCTTCCGCCTGTGTTTTCTGTTGTACTGACATGAGAGTCAGGGCTCCGAGCTTTCGGTCTGCGAACTACATCACTGAGCCTCTTCTAAAAGCATTTAAATAAAAACACTCCAGCGACTGTACGCAATGTAAACATAATATCATTTTAAAGAGCTATATTAAGCGCATATGAGCTGCTTTTATATGGTTTACGGATGAGCTTCAGGGCTGGCGTTTCTTCGTCCGTGTTCACAAAACTACATATTTTAAAGGCATTTAAAAAATAAAAACACTCCAGCGATTGAACAGTAATAGTAGATTAGTGTATTGAAAACGTTAAAATGCTTGCTTATTTGTGCTGCATTTTTGTGGAAACGAATTAGCTAGTAAAGACTGTTTCATGAATATGGTCTCATCGTTTGAGCCACATAGTTCAACAAAGCACGGCCGTTTTTAATGACCAACTAATAACTTCTGCTATTTAACTGATAAGAGTTCTCAAAAAATGCAACTGTATTGAACATAGCACCCAATCACTCGTTTAATATTTTTTGTTCCCTGTCATTTCGCTGTATTTTATGTTTGATTTAGCACAGGTGCCCTCTTACGTCATACTCCGAAAGTCCCCTTAGGCATTTGTGCGCATGCGCGCTACTCATGAATGGTGCTTTATAGAGGACGCACAAAAATACAGATTAAAATCATTTATATTTAGGTTAAATGGAAGATATAGCTTGTGCTGCATGTTAGCTTGCAAATTATGCCCAAGAACATAATTTATTAAGCCATATGTCTTACTAACAAGAAACAATGCCTCTAACCACAGGTCACGTACGAAAAATAATGCCCCGTTTAAGCCATTCTGAAGGGGTGGAGCGGAAAATGAAAATAAATACGGCCTTTTAAAATTTAAATGCTCCAGCGATTTCATTCCGTCAACCCCTTAGAACCCACCAAGAGCTAAATTCAGGTGTTTGCGAGTAGTTTCATTTAAAACGGAGAGGGCTGCCTTCCGCCTGTGTTTTCTGTTGTACTGACATGAGAGTCAGGGCTCCGAGCTTTCGGTCTGCGAACTACATCACTGAGCCTCTTCTAAAAGCATTTAAATAAAAACACTCCAGCGACTGTACGCAATGTAAACATAATATCATTTTAAAGAGCTATATTAAGCGCATATGAGCTGCTTTTATATGGTTTACGGATGAGCTTCAGGGCTGGCGTTTCTTCGTCCGTGTTCACAAAACTACATATTTTAAAGGCATTTAAAAAATAAAAACACTCCAGCGATTGAACAGTAATAGTAGATTAGTGTATTGAAAACGTTAAAATGCTTGCTTATTTGTGCTGCATTTTTGTGGAAACGAATTAGCTAGTAAAGACTGTTTCATGAATATGGTCTCATCGTTTGAGCCACATAGTTCAACAAAGCACGGCCGTTTTTAATGACCAACTAATAACTTCTGCTATTTAACTGATAAGAGTTCTCAAAAAATGCAACTGTATTGAACATAGCACCCAATCACTCGTTTAATATTTTTTGTTCCCTGTCATTTCGCTGTATTTTATGTTTGATTTAGCACAGGTGCCCTCTTACGTCATACTCCGAAAGTCCCCTTAGGCATTTGTGCGCATGCGCGCTACTCATGAATGGTGCTTTATAGAGGACGCACAAAAATACAGATTAAAATCATTTATATTTAGGTTAAATGGAAGATATAGCTTGTGCTGCATGTTAGCTTGCAAATTATGCCCAAGAACATAATTTATTAAGCCATATGTCTTACTAACAAGAAACAATGCCTCTAACCACAGGTCACGTACGAAAAATAATGCCCCGTTTAAGCCATTCTGAAGGGGTGGAGCGGAAAATGAAAATAAATACGGCCTTTTAAAATTTAAATGCTCCAGCGATTTCATTCCGTCAACCCCTTAGAACCCACCAAGAGCTAAATTCAGGTGTTTGCGAGTAGTTTCATTTAAAACGGAGAGGGCTGCCTTCCGCCTGTGTTTTCTGTTGTACTGACATGAGAGTCAGGGCTCCGAGCTTTCGGTCTGCGAACTACATCACTGAGCCTCTTCTAAAAGCATTTAAATAAAAACACTCCAGCGACTGTACGCAATGTAAACATAATATCATTTTAAAGAGCTATATTAAGCGCATATGAGCTGCTTTTATATGGTTTACGGATGAGCTTCAGGGCTGGCGTTTCTTCGTCCGTGTTCACAAAACTACATATTTTAAAGGCATTTAAAAAATAAAAACACTCCAGCGATTGAACAGTAATAGTAGATTAGTGTATTGAAAACGTTAAAATGCTTGCTTATTTGTGCTGCATTTTTGTGGAAACGAATTAGCTAGTAAAGACTGTTTCATGAATATGGTCTCATCGTTTGAGCCACATAGTTCAACAAAGCACGGCCGTTTTTAATGACCAACTAATAACTTCTGCTATTTAACTGATAAGAGTTCTCAAAAAATGCAACTGTATTGAACATAGCACCCAATCACTCGTTTAATATTTTTTGTTCCCTGTCATTTCGCTGTATTTTATGTTTGATTTAGCACAGGTGCCCTCTTACGTCATACTCCGAAAGTCCCCTTAGGCATTTGTGCGCATGCGCGCTACTCATGAATGGTGCTTTATAGAGGACGCACAAAAATACAGATTAAAATCATTTATATTTAGGTTAAATGGAAGATATAGCTTGTGCTGCATGTTAGCTTGCAAATTATGCCCAAGAACATAATTTATTAAGCCATATGTCTTACTAACAAGAAACAATGCCTCTAACCACAGGTCACGTACGAAAAATAATGCCCCGTTTAAGCCATTCTGAAGGGGTGGAGCGGAAAATGAAAATAAATACGGCCTTTTAAAATTTAAATGCTCCAGCGATTTCATTCCGTCAACCCCTTAGAACCCACCAAGAGCTAAATTCAGGTGTTTGCGAGTAGTTTCATTTAAAACGGAGAGGGCTGCCTTCCGCCTGTGTTTTCTGTTGTACTGACATGAGAGTCAGGGCTCCGAGCTTTCGGTCTGCGAACTACATCACTGAGCCTCTTCTAAAAGCATTTAAATAAAAACACTCCAGCGACTGTACGCAATGTAAACATAATATCATTTTAAAGAGCTATATTAAGCGCATATGAGCTGCTTTTATATGGTTTACGGATGAGCTTCAGGGCTGGCGTTTCTTCGTCCGTGTTCACAAAACTACATATTTTAAAGGCATTTAAAAAATAAAAACACTCCAGCGATTGAACAGTAATAGTAGATTAGTGTATTGAAAACGTTAAAATGCTTGCTTATTTGTGCTGCATTTTTGTGGAAACGAATTAGCTAGTAAAGACTGTTTCATGAATATGGTCTCATCGTTTGAGCCACATAGTTCAACAAAGCACGGCCGTTTTTAATGACCAACTAATAACTTCTGCTATTTAACTGATAAGAGTTCTCAAAAAATGCAACTGTATTGAACATAGCACCCAATCACTCGTTTAATATTTTTTGTTCCCTGTCATTTCGCTGTATTTTATGTTTGATTTAGCACAGGTGCCCTCTTACGTCATACTCCGAAAGTCCCCTTAGGCATTTGTGCGCATGCGCGCTACTCATGAATGGTGCTTTATAGAGGACGCACAAAAATACAGATTAAAATCATTTATATTTAGGTTAAATGGAAGATATAGCTTGTGCTGCATGTTAGCTTGCAAATTATGCCCAAGAACATAATTTATTAAGCCATATGTCTTACTAACAAGAAACAATGCCTCTAACCACAGGTCACGTACGAAAAATAATGCCCCGTTTAAGCCATTCTGAAGGGGTGGAGCGGAAAATGAAAATAAATACGGCCTTTTAAAATTTAAATGCTCCAGCGATTTCATTCCGTCAACCCCTTAGAACCCACCAAGAGCTAAATTCAGGTGTTTGCGAGTAGTTTCATTTAAAACGGAGAGGGCTGCCTTCCGCCTGTGTTTTCTGTTGTACTGACATGAGAGTCAGGGCTCCGAGCTTTCGGTCTGCGAACTACATCACTGAGCCTCTTCTAAAAGCATTTAAATAAAAACACTCCAGCGACTGTACGCAATGTAAACATAATATCATTTTAAAGAGCTATATTAAGCGCATATGAGCTGCTTTTATATGGTTTACGGATGAGCTTCAGGGCTGGCGTTTCTTCGTCCGTGTTCACAAAACTACATATTTTAAAGGCATTTAAAAAATAAAAACACTCCAGCGATTGAACAGTAATAGTAGATTAGTGTATTGAAAACGTTAAAATGCTTGCTTATTTGTGCTGCATTTTTGTGGAAACGAATTAGCTAGTAAAGACTGTTTCATGAATATGGTCTCATCGTTTGAGCCACATAGTTCAACAAAGCACGGCCGTTTTTAATGACCAACTAATAACTTCTGCTATTTAACTGATAAGAGTTCTCAAAAAATGCAACTGTATTGAACATAGCACCCAATCACTCGTTTAATATTTTTTGTTCCCTGTCATTTCGCTGTATTTTATGTTTGATTTAGCACAGGTGCCCTCTTACGTCATACTCCGAAAGTCCCCTTAGGCATTTGTGCGCATGCGCGCTACTCATGAATGGTGCTTTATAGAGGACGCACAAAAATACAGATTAAAATCATTTATATTTAGGTTAAATGGAAGATATAGCTTGTGCTGCATGTTAGCTTGCAAATTATGCCCAAGAACATAATTTATTAAGCCATATGTCTTACTAACAAGAAACAATGCCTCTAACCACAGGTCACGTACGAAAAATAATGCCCCGTTTAAGCCATTCTGAAGGGGTGGAGCGGAAAATGAAAATAAATACGGCCTTTTAAAATTTAAATGCTCCAGCGATTTCATTCCGTCAACCCCTTAGAACCCACCAAGAGCTAAATTCAGGTGTTTGCGAGTAGTTTCATTTAAAACGGAGAGGGCTGCCTTCCGCCTGTGTTTTCTGTTGTACTGACATGAGAGTCAGGGCTCCGAGCTTTCGGTCTGCGAACTACATCACTGAGCCTCTTCTAAAAGCATTTAAATAAAAACACTCCAGCGACTGTACGCAATGTAAACATAATATCATTTTAAAGAGCTATATTAAGCGCATATGAGCTGCTTTTATATGGTTTACGGATGAGCTTCAGGGCTGGCGTTTCTTCGTCCGTGTTCACAAAACTACATATTTTAAAGGCATTTAAAAAATAAAAACACTCCAGCGATTGAACAGTAATAGTAGATTAGTGTATTGAAAACGTTAAAATGCTTGCTTATTTGTGCTGCATTTTTGTGGAAACGAATTAGCTAGTAAAGACTGTTTCATGAATATGGTCTCATCGTTTGAGCCACATAGTTCAACAAAGCACGGCCGTTTTTAATGACCAACTAATAACTTCTGCTATTTAACTGATAAGAGTTCTCAAAAAATGCAACTGTATTGAACATAGCACCCAATCACTCGTTTAATATTTTTTGTTCCCTGTCATTTCGCTGTATTTTATGTTTGATTTAGCACAGGTGCCCTCTTACGTCATACTCCGAAAGTCCCCTTAGGCATTTGTGCGCATGCGCGCTACTCATGAATGGTGCTTTATAGAGGACGCACAAAAATACAGATTAAAATCATTTATATTTAGGTTAAATGGAAGATATAGCTTGTGCTGCATGTTAGCTTGCAAATTATGCCCAAGAACATAATTTATTAAGCCATATGTCTTACTAACAAGAAACAATGCCTCTAACCACAGGTCACGTACGAAAAATAATGCCCCGTTTAAGCCATTCTGAAGGGGTGGAGCGGAAAATGAAAATAAATACGGCCTTTTAAAATTTAAATGCTCCAGCGATTTCATTCCGTCAACCCCTTAGAACCCACCAAGAGCTAAATTCAGGTGTTTGCGAGTAGTTTCATTTAAAACGGAGAGGGCTGCCTTCCGCCTGTGTTTTCTGTTGTACTGACATGAGAGTCAGGGCTCCGAGCTTTCGGTCTGCGAACTACATCACTGAGCCTCTTCTAAAAGCATTTAAATAAAAACACTCCAGCGACTGTACGCAATGTAAACATAATATCATTTTAAAGAGCTATATTAAGCGCATATGAGCTGCTTTTATATGGTTTACGGATGAGCTTCAGGGCTGGCGTTTCTTCGTCCGTGTTCACAAAACTACATATTTTAAAGGCATTTAAAAAATAAAAACACTCCAGCGATTGAACAGTAATAGTAGATTAGTGTATTGAAAACGTTAAAATGCTTGCTTATTTGTGCTGCATTTTTGTGGAAACGAATTAGCTAGTAAAGACTGTTTCATGAATATGGTCTCATCGTTTGAGCCACATAGTTCAACAAAGCACGGCCGTTTTTAATGACCAACTAATAACTTCTGCTATTTAACTGATAAGAGTTCTCAAAAAATGCAACTGTATTGAACATAGCACCCAATCACTCGTTTAATATTTTTTGTTCCCTGTCATTTCGCTGTATTTTATGTTTGATTTAGCACAGGTGCCCTCTTACGTCATACTCCGAAAGTCCCCTTAGGCATTTGTGCGCATGCGCGCTACTCATGAATGGTGCTTTATAGAGGACGCACAAAAATACAGATTAAAATCATTTATATTTAGGTTAAATGTAAGATATAGCTTGTGCTGCATGTTAGCTTGCAAATTATGCCCAAGAACATAATTTATTAAGCCATATGTCTTACTAACAAGAAACAATGCCTCTAACCACAGGTCACGTACGAAAAATAATGCCCCGTTTAAGCCATTCTGAAGGGGTGGAGCGGAAAATGAAAATAAATACGGCCTTTTAAAATTTAAATGCTCCAGCGATTTCATTCCGTCAACCCCTTAGAACCCACCAAGAGCTAAATTCAGGTGTTTGCGAGTAGTTTCATTTAAAACGGAGAGGGCTGCCTTCCGCCTGTGTTTTCTGTTGTACTGACATGAGAGTCAGGGCTCCGAGCTTTCGGTCTGCGAACTACATCACTGAGCCTCTTCTAAAAGCATTTAAATAAAAACACTCCAGCGACTGTACGCAATGTAAACATAATATCATTTTAAAGAGCTATATTAAGCGCATATGAGCTGCTTTTATATGGTTTACGGATGAGCTTCAGGGCTGGCGTTTCTTCGTCCGTGTTCACAAAACTACATATTTTAAAGGCATTTAAAAAATAAAAACACTCCAGCGATTGAACAGTAATAGTAGATTAGTGTATTGAAAACGTTAAAATGCTTGCTTATTTGTGCTGCATTTTTGTGGAAACGAATTAGCTAGTAAAGACTGTTTCATGAATATGGTCTCATCGTTTGAGCCACATAGTTCAACAAAGCACGGCCGTTTTTAATGACCAACTAATAACTTCTGCTATTTAACTGATAAGAGTTCTCAAAAAATGCAACTGTATTGAACATAGCACCCAATCACTCGTTTAATATTTTTTGTTCCCTGTCATTTCGCTGTATTTTATGTTTGATTTAGCACAGGTGCCCTCTTACGTCATACTCCGAAAGTCCCCTTAGGCATTTGTGCGCATGCGCGCTACTCATGAATGGTGCTTTATAGAGGACGCACAAAAATACAGATTAAAATCATTTATATTTAGGTTAAATGGAAGATATAGCTTGTGCTGCATGTTAGCTTGCAAATTATGCCCAAGAACATAATTTATTAAGCCATATGTCTTACTAACAAGAAACAATGCCTCTAACCACAGGTCACGTACGAAAAATAATGCCCCGTTTAAGCCATTCTGAAGGGGTGGAGCGGAAAATGAAAATAAATACGGCCTTTTAAAATTTAAATGCTCCAGCGATTTCATTCCGTCAACCCCTTAGAACCCACCAAGAGCTAAATTCAGGTGTTTGCGAGTAGTTTCATTTAAAACGGAGAGGGCTGCCTTCCGCCTGTGTTTTCTGTTGTACTGACATGAGAGTCAGGGCTCCGAGCTTTCGGTCTGCGAACTACATCACTGAGCCTCTTCTAAAAGCATTTAAATAAAAACACTCCAGCGACTGTACGCAATGTAAACATAATATCATTTTAAAGAGCTATATTAAGCGCATATGAGCTGCTTTTATATGGTTTACGGATGAGCTTCAGGGCTGGCGTTTCTTCGTCCGTGTTCACAAAACTACATATTTTAAAGGCATTTAAAAAATAAAAACACTCCAGCGATTGAACAGTAATAGTAGATTAGTGTATTGAAAACGTTAAAATGCTTGTGTCACGCGGGTGTGCAGGACGAGACGAGACGATAGACGAGATTAACAATCAACAATAAATTTAATAGAATTCTCCAAGATGAACAAGGCAGGAACAGGCAGGAACACAGAGGGCTTTCACACACATCCAGATAACGTTAAAGACCGACAAAAGACTAAACTCAAAGACAGACTTATAAAGGGTAACTCATTATCAAACACAGGTGACACAGATGACTAATAATTACAAGGACAGATGCAACAGATGACGGTGACGAGGGCTAAACCAAATGACAACAGAATGGCAGGGGAAGACAATGGGTGAAACCAATGACAGACAGGGTTGTGACATCACGCCCCCCTCCGGAAAGGCGCGTCCTCGCGCCGTGGAAAAAACGAGAGGGGCGGAAAAACAGAGTACATAAGGGAGGAGGCTTGGGCGGAGGACGGTACCCCTGGAGGGGGACAACAAACAAAGTCCTGAGAGTCCAGGGGGGCGACGAAGGTGGGAGGAGCCAGGGAGGAAACAGGAGGGACCTGAAGCAGGAGGAACTGACCCAGACCACAGCCATGATGATGGCCCACGGTGGAGCCGACGGAGGGAGGAGCCATGGTGGAGGAAGGCGTGCCGACTCCATGGGGCCGACCGACAGAGGCGGAGCAGATGGCGGAGGAGCCCGAGGCGGAGACGGAGAGCCGATGATCCGGGGTGACGCCGAGGATCCGGAGGGCCAAGGTGGAGCAGGCTCTGGCGCCCGAGGCGGAGGCGGAGTCCCGGAGATCCGCGGCGGAGCCGGAGCGACAGAGGATGGAGGCTGTGCCCGCAGGAAGGAGGAGTCCCAAGGAGCCGGTGGGACGGCGCGACGAGGCACAGCCGGAGGAGCAGAGTCCTGAGGAGCCGATGGGGTGACGACTGACCAGGGCGGAGCCGGAAAGACGATGGAGCCCGGTGGAGCTGGTGGATCGACGGGCGACGGTGGAGAGGAGGGCGTCGAGAGCCGTGGTGGAACCGCGGGGTCGAAGGGCCGAGGCGGAGTCCAGGACTCGGAGGCTGGAGGCGGAGCTGAGGAATCCTCCAGCCGAGACGCCGATGGAAGCTGGCAGTCCCGCGGCGAGCCCACTGCACAGGTGGATGACTGAGGGTGAGCAGGGGGACTGACAGGTGATAGCGGAGATTCTGGAAGGCTGGGCGAAATCAGCGATGACTCTGGACGACTGGACGGAACCAGCGGAGATTCAGGACGGCTGGACGGGACCAGCGGAGATTCAGGATGGCTGGACGGGACCAGCGGAGACTCAGGATGGCTGGACGGGACCAGCGGAGACTCAGGCATAGGCAGAAGAGGGCGGGTGGGTGGGAAGTTCAGGCAGGTCAGTGGTTCTGTGGAAAAGTCTATTAAGTCCCCAGAGTGTTGCTCATTCTCACCCCCAGTGGTGGTGCAGTGGGCAGGGCTCTCTGTAGCCCTCTCTTGCTCCACGTCGTACTCCACCGTCGCGGATGTAGCAGTCGGCTCTCGCACCTGGTCCGATGGGTCCGGCTCTGGCTCTGTCGCTCTCGGCTCGGGCTCTCCATCGTCGGTGGGCTCGGGCTGCAACTCCGCTTGTCGGGGTGATGTTGGGCTGGGTTCTGGGTCTGGAGTGGGGCTGGTGTCATCCTTCGCGGTCAACGAAGCTCTGCTGGACACCAGCACCCACTCGATGTAGTCGGCGAGGCTCTCTCGAGGACCCTCCCCGGACAGCTGCCTCTGGATGTTATCATTAAGTCCCACGCGGTAGAACGTGCATAGGCAACTGTCCGGGTAGTGCGTAAACGGGGCGAGGAATATAAAGTCTCTGGTGTGGTCCTCGAGAGAGCGGTTCCCCTGCTTCAGGAGGAGGATGAGGACGGCGGGATCATTCATGACGGGGGAAAAAAAATAAACTAAACACTGATACAAAAAAAAACGGAAAATAAACGCAGGGGAAGACGCCGTGAATTTTTTTTGGGTCGGTCTTTCTGTCACGCGGGTGTGCAGGACGAGACGAGACGATAGACGAGATTAACAATCAACAATAAATTTAATAGAATTCTCCAAGATGAACAAGGCAGGAACAGGCAGGAACACAGAGGGCTTTCACACACATCCAGATAACGTTAAAGACCGACAAAAGACTAAACTCAAAGACAGACTTATAAAGGGTAACTCATTATCAAACACAGGTGACACAGATGACTAATAATTACAAGGACAGATGCAACAGATGACGGTGACGAGGGCTAAACCAAATGACAACAGAATGGCAGGGGAAGACAATGGGTGAAACCAATGACAGACAGGGTTGTGACAGCTTGCTTATTTGTGCTGCATTTTTGTGGAAACGAATTAGCTAGTAAAGACTGTTTCATGAATATGGTCTCATCGTTTGAGCCACATAGTTCAACAAAGCACGGCCGTTTTTAATGACCAACTAATAACTTCTGCTATTTAACTGATAAGAGTTCTCAAAAAATGCAACTGTATTGAACATAGCACCCAATCACTCGTTTAATATTTTTTGTTCCCTGTCATTTCGCTGTATTTTATGTTTGATTTAGCACAGGTGCCCTCTTACGTCATACTCCGAAAGTCCCCTTAGGCATTTGTGCGCATGCGCGCTACTCATGAATGGTGCTTTATAGAGGACGCACAAAAATACAGATTAAAATCATTTATATTTAGGTTAAATGGAAGATATAGCTTGTGCTGCATGTTAGCTTGCAAATTATGCCCAAGAACATAATTTATTAAGCCATATGTCTTACTAACAAGAAACAATGCCTCTAACCACAGGTCACGTACGAAAAATAATGCCCCGTTTAAGCCATTCTGAAGGGGTGGAGCGGAAAATGAAAATAAATACGGCCTTTTAAAATTTAAATGCTCCAGCGATTTCATTCCGTCAACCCCTTAGAACCCACCAAGAGCTAAATTCAGGTGTTTGCGAGTAGTTTCATTTAAAACGGAGAGGGCTGCCTTCCGCCTGTGTTTTCTGTTGTACTGACATGAGAGTCAGGGCTCCGAGCTTTCGGTCTGCGAACTACATCACTGAGCCTCTTCTAAAAGCATTTAAATAAAAACACTCCAGCGACTGTACGCAATGTAAACATAATATCATTTTAAAGAGCTATATTAAGCGCATATGAGCTGCTTTTATATGGTTTACGGATGAGCTTCAGGGCTGGCGTTTCTTCGTCCGTGTTCACAAAACTACATATTTTAAAGGCATTTAAAAAATAAAAACACTCCAGCGATTGAACAGTAATAGTAGATTAGTGTATTGAAAACGTTAAAATGCTTGCTTATTTGTGCTGCATTTTTGTGGAAACGAATTAGCTAGTAAAGACTGTTTCATGAATATGGTCTCATCGTTTGAGCCACATAGTTCAACAAAGCACGGCCGTTTTTAATGACCAACTAATAACTTCTGCTATTTAACTGATAAGAGTTCTCAAAAAATGCAACTGTATTGAACATAGCACCCAATCACTCGTTTAATATTTTTTGTTCCCTGTCATTTCGCTGTATTTTATGTTTGATTTAGCACAGGTGCCCTCTTACGTCATACTCCGAAAGTCCCCTTAGGCATTTGTGCGCATGCGCGCTACTCATGAATGGTGCTTTATAGAGGACGCACAAAAATACAGATTAAAATCATTTATATTTAGGTTAAATGGAAGATATAGCTTGTGCTGCATGTTAGCTTGCAAATTATGCCCAAGAACATAATTTATTAAGCCATATGTCTTACTAACAAGAAACAATGCCTCTAACCACAGGTCACGTACGAAAAATAATGCCCCGTTTAAGCCATTCTGAAGGGGTGGAGCGGAAAATGAAAATAAATACGGCCTTTTAAAATTTAAATGCTCCAGCGATTTCATTCCGTCAACCCCTTAGAACCCACCAAGAGCTAAATTCAGGTGTTTGCGAGTAGTTTCATTTAAAACGGAGAGGGCTGCCTTCCGCCTGTGTTTTCTGTTGTACTGACATGAGAGTCAGGGCTCCGAGCTTTCGGTCTGCGAACTACATCACTGAGCCTCTTCTAAAAGCATTTAAATAAAAACACTCCAGCGACTGTACGCAATGTAAACATAATATCATTTTAAAGAGCTATATTAAGCGCATATGAGCTGCTTTTATATGGTTTACGGATGAGCTTCAGGGCTGGCGTTTCTTCGTCCGTGTTCACAAAACTACATATTTTAAAGGCATTTAAAAAATAAAAACACTCCAGCGATTGAACAGTAATAGTAGATTAGTGTATTGAAAACGTTAAAATGCTTGCTTATTTGTGCTGCATTTTTGTGGAAACGAATTAGCTAGTAAAGACTGTTTCATGAATATGGTCTCATCGTTTGAGCCACATAGTTCAACAAAGCACGGCCGTTTTTAATGACCAACTAATAACTTCTGCTATTTAACTGATAAGAGTTCTCAAAAAATGCAACTGTATTGAACATAGCACCCAATCACTCGTTTAATATTTTTTGTTCCCTGTCATTTCGCTGTATTTTATGTTTGATTTAGCACAGGTGCCCTCTTACGTCATACTCCGAAAGTCCCCTTAGGCATTTGTGCGCATGCGCGCTACTCATGAATGGTGCTTTATAGAGGACGCACAAAAATACAGATTAAAATCATTTATATTTAGGTTAAATGGAAGATATAGCTTGTGCTGCATGTTAGCTTGCAAATTATGCCCAAGAACATAATTTATTAAGCCATATGTCTTACTAACAAGAAACAATGCCTCTAACCACAGGTCACGTACGAAAAATAATGCCCCGTTTAAGCCATTCTGAAGGGGTGGAGCGGAAAATGAAAATAAATACGGCCTTTTAAAATTTAAATGCTCCAGCGATTTCATTCCGTCAACCCCTTAGAACCCACCAAGAGCTAAATTCAGGTGTTTGCGAGTAGTTTCATTTAAAACGGAGAGGGCTGCCTTCCGCCTGTGTTTTCTGTTGTACTGACATGAGAGTCAGGGCTCCGAGCTTTCGGTCTGCGAACTACATCACTGAGCCTCTTCTAAAAGCATTTAAATAAAAACACTCCAGCGACTGTACGCAATGTAAACATAATATCATTTTAAAGAGCTATATTAAGCGCATATGAGCTGCTTTTATATGGTTTACGGATGAGCTTCAGGGCTGGCGTTTCTTCGTCCGTGTTCACAAAACTACATATTTTAAAGGCATTTAAAAAATAAAAACACTCCAGCGATTGAACAGTAATAGTAGATTAGTGTATTGAAAACGTTAAAATGCTTGCTTATTTGTGCTGCATTTTTGTGGAAACGAATTAGCTAGTAAAGACTGTTTCATGAATATGGTCTCATCGTTTGAGCCACATAGTTCAACAAAGCACGGCCGTTTTTAATGACCAACTAATAACTTCTGCTATTTAACTGATAAGAGTTCTCAAAAAATGCAACTGTATTGAACATAGCACCCAATCACTCGTTTAATATTTTTTGTTCCCTGTCATTTCGCTGTATTTTATGTTTGATTTAGCACAGGTGCCCTCTTACGTCATACTCCGAAAGTCCCCTTAGGCATTTGTGCGCATGCGCGCTACTCATGAATGGTGCTTTATAGAGGACGCACAAAAATACAGATTAAAATCATTTATATTTAGGTTAAATGGAAGATATAGCTTGTGCTGCATGTTAGCTTGCAAATTATGCCCAAGAACATAATTTATTAAGCCATATGTCTTACTAACAAGAAACAATGCCTCTAACCACAGGTCACGTACGAAAAATAATGCCCCGTTTAAGCCATTCTGAAGGGGTGGAGCGGAAAATGAAAATAAATACGGCCTTTTAAAATTTAAATGCTCCAGCGATTTCATTCCGTCAACCCCTTAGAACCCACCAAGAGCTAAATTCAGGTGTTTGCGAGTAGTTTCATTTAAAACGGAGAGGGCTGCCTTCCGCCTGTGTTTTCTGTTGTACTGACATGAGAGTCAGGGCTCCGAGCTTTCGGTCTGCGAACTACATCACTGAGCCTCTTCTAAAAGCATTTAAATAAAAACACTCCAGCGACTGTACGCAATGTAAACATAATATCATTTTAAAGAGCTATATTAAGCGCATATGAGCTGCTTTTATATGGTTTACGGATGAGCTTCAGGGCTGGCGTTTCTTCGTCCGTGTTCACAAAACTACATATTTTAAAGGCATTTAAAAAATAAAAACACTCCAGCGATTGAACAGTAATAGTAGATTAGTGTATTGAAAACGTTAAAATGCTTGCTTATTTGTGCTGCATTTTTGTGGAAACGAATTAGCTAGTAAAGACTGTTTCATGAATATGGTCTCATCGTTTGAGCCACATAGTTCAACAAAGCACGGCCGTTTTTAATGACCAACTAATAACTTCTGCTATTTAACTGATAAGAGTTCTCAAAAAATGCAACTGTATTGAACATAGCACCCAATCACTCGTTTAATATTTTTTGTTCCCTGTCATTTCGCTGTATTTTATGTTTGATTTAGCACAGGTGCCCTCTTACGTCATACTCCGAAAGTCCCCTTAGGCATTTGTGCGCATGCGCGCTACTCATGAATGGTGCTTTATAGAGGACGCACAAAAATACAGATTAAAATCATTTATATTTAGGTTAAATGGAAGATATAGCTTGTGCTGCATGTTAGCTTGCAAATTATGCCCAAGAACATAATTTATTAAGCCATATGTCTTACTAACAAGAAACAATGCCTCTAACCACAGGTCACGTACGAAAAATAATGCCCCGTTTAAGCCATTCTGAAGGGGTGGAGCGGAAAATGAAAATAAATACGGCCTTTTAAAATTTAAATGCTCCAGCGATTTCATTCCGTCAACCCCTTAGAACCCACCAAGAGCTAAATTCAGGTGTTTGCGAGTAGTTTCATTTAAAACGGAGAGGGCTGCCTTCCGCCTGTGTTTTCTGTTGTACTGACATGAGAGTCAGGGCTCCGAGCTTTCGGTCTGCGAACTACATCACTGAGCCTCTTCTAAAAGCATTTAAATAAAAACACTCCAGCGACTGTACGCAATGTAAACATAATATCATTTTAAAGAGCTATATTAAGCGCATATGAGCTGCTTTTATATGGTTTACGGATGAGCTTCAGGGCTGGCGTTTCTTCGTCCGTGTTCACAAAACTACATATTTTAAAGGCATTTAAAAAATAAAAACACTCCAGCGATTGAACAGTAATAGTAGATTAGTGTATTGAAAACGTTAAAATGCTTGCTTATTTGTGCTGCATTTTTGTGGAAACGAATTAGCTAGTAAAGACTGTTTCATGAATATGGTCTCATCGTTTGAGCCACATAGTTCAACAAAGCACGGCCGTTTTTAATGACCAACTAATAACTTCTGCTATTTAACTGATAAGAGTTCTCAAAAAATGCAACTGTATTGAACATAGCACCCAATCACTCGTTTAATATTTTTTGTTCCCTGTCATTTCGCTGTATTTTATGTTTGATTTAGCACAGGTGCCCTCTTACGTCATACTCCGAAAGTCCCCTTAGGCATTTGTGCGCATGCGCGCTACTCATGAATGGTGCTTTATAGAGGACGCACAAAAATACAGATTAAAATCATTTATATTTAGGTTAAATGGAAGATATAGCTTGTGCTGCATGTTAGCTTGCAAATTATGCCCAAGAACATAATTTATTAAGCCATATGTCTTACTAACAAGAAACAATGCCTCTAACCACAGGTCACGTACGAAAAATAATGCCCCGTTTAAGCCATTCTGAAGGGGTGGAGCGGAAAATGAAAATAAATACGGCCTTTTAAAATTTAAATGCTCCAGCGATTTCATTCCGTCAACCCCTTAGAACCCACCAAGAGCTAAATTCAGGTGTTTGCGAGTAGTTTCATTTAAAACGGAGAGGGCTGCCTTCCGCCTGTGTTTTCTGTTGTACTGACATGAGAGTCAGGGCTCCGAGCTTTCGGTCTGCGAACTACATCACTGAGCCTCTTCTAAAAGCATTTAAATAAAAACACTCCAGCGACTGTACGCAATGTAAACATAATATCATTTTAAAGAGCTATATTAAGCGCATATGAGCTGCTTTTATATGGTTTACGGATGAGCTTCAGGGCTGGCGTTTCTTCGTCCGTGTTCACAAAACTACATATTTTAAAGGCATTTAAAAAATAAAAACACTCCAGCGATTGAACAGTAATAGTAGATTAGTGTATTGAAAACGTTAAAATGCTTGCTTATTTGTGCTGCATTTTTGTGGAAACGAATTAGCTAGTAAAGACTGTTTCATGAATATGGTCTCATCGTTTGAGCCACATAGTTCAACAAAGCACGGCCGTTTTTAATGACCAACTAATAACTTCTGCTATTTAACTGATAAGAGTTCTCAAAAAATGCAACTGTATTGAACATAGCACCCAATCACTCGTTTAATATTTTTTGTTCCCTGTCATTTCGCTGTATTTTATGTTTGATTTAGCACAGGTGCCCTCTTACGTCATACTCCGAAAGTCCCCTTAGGCATTTGTGCGCATGCGCGCTACTCATGAATGGTGCTTTATAGAGGACGCACAAAAATACAGATTAAAATCATTTATATTTAGGTTAAATGGAAGATATAGCTTGTGCTGCATGTTAGCTTGCAAATTATGCCCAAGAACATAATTTATTAAGCCATATGTCTTACTAACAAGAAACAATGCCTCTAACCACAGGTCACGTACGAAAAATAATGCCCCGTTTAAGCCATTCTGAAGGGGTGGAGCGGAAAATGAAAATAAATACGGCCTTTTAAAATTTAAATGCTCCAGCGATTTCATTCCGTCAACCCCTTAGAACCCACCAAGAGCTAAATTCAGGTGTTTGCGAGTAGTTTCATTTAAAACGGAGAGGGCTGCCTTCCGCCTGTGTTTTCTGTTGTACTGACATGAGAGTCAGGGCTCCGAGCTTTCGGTCTGCGAACTACATCACTGAGCCTCTTCTAAAAGCATTTAAATAAAAACACTCCAGCGACTGTACGCAATGTAAACATAATATCATTTTAAAGAGCTATATTAAGCGCATATGAGCTGCTTTTATATGGTTTACGGATGAGCTTCAGGGCTGGCGTTTCTTCGTCCGTGTTCACAAAACTACATATTTTAAAGGCATTTAAAAAATAAAAACACTCCAGCGATTGAACAGTAATAGTAGATTAGTGTATTGAAAACGTTAAAATGCTTGCTTATTTGTGCTGCATTTTTGTGGAAACGAATTAGCTAGTAAAGACTGTTTCATGAATATGGTCTCATCGTTTGAGCCACATAGTTCAACAAAGCACGGCCGTTTTTAATGACCAACTAATAACTTCTGCTATTTAACTGATAAGAGTTCTCAAAAAATGCAACTGTATTGAACATAGCACCCAATCACTCGTTTAATATTTTTTGTTCCCTGTCATTTCGCTGTATTTTATGTTTGATTTAGCACAGGTGCCCTCTTACGTCATACTCCGAAAGTCCCCTTAGGCATTTGTGCGCATGCGCGCTACTCATGAATGGTGCTTTATAGAGGACGCACAAAAATACAGATTAAAATCATTTATATTTAGGTTAAATGGAAGATATAGCTTGTGCTGCATGTTAGCTTGCAAATTATGCCCAAGAACATAATTTATTAAGCCATATGTCTTACTAACAAGAAACAATGCCTCTAACCACAGGTCACGTACGAAAAATAATGCCCCGTTTAAGCCATTCTGAAGGGGTGGAGCGGAAAATGAAAATAAATACGGCCTTTTAAAATTTAAATGCTCCAGCGATTTCATTCCGTCAACCCCTTAGAACCCACCAAGAGCTAAATTCAGGTGTTTGCGAGTAGTTTCATTTAAAACGGAGAGGGCTGCCTTCCGCCTGTGTTTTCTGTTGTACTGACATGAGAGTCAGGGCTCCGAGCTTTCGGTCTGCGAACTACATCACTGAGCCTCTTCTAAAAGCATTTAAATAAAAACACTCCAGCGACTGTACGCAATGTAAACATAATATCATTTTAAAGAGCTATATTAAGCGCATATGAGCTGCTTTTATATGGTTTACGGATGAGCTTCAGGGCTGGCGTTTCTTCGTCCGTGTTCACAAAACTACATATTTTAAAGGCATTTAAAAAATAAAAACACTCCAGCGATTGAACAGTAATAGTAGATTAGTGTATTGAAAACGTTAAAATGCTTGCTTATTTGTGCTGCATTTTTGTGGAAACGAATTAGCTAGTAAAGACTGTTTCATGAATATGGTCTCATCGTTTGAGCCACATAGTTCAACAAAGCACGGCCGTTTTTAATGACCAACTAATAACTTCTGCTATTTAACTGATAAGAGTTCTCAAAAAATGCAACTGTATTGAACATAGCACCCAATCACTCGTTTAATATTTTTTGTTCCCTGTCATTTCGCTGTATTTTATGTTTGATTTAGCACAGGTGCCCTCTTACGTCATACTCCGAAAGTCCCCTTAGGCATTTGTGCGCATGCGCGCTACTCATGAATGGTGCTTTATAGAGGACGCACAAAAATACAGATTAAAATCATTTATATTTAGGTTAAATGGAAGATATAGCTTGTGCTGCATGTTAGCTTGCAAATTATGCCCAAGAACATAATTTATTAAGCCATATGTCTTACTAACAAGAAACAATGCCTCTAACCACAGGTCACGTACGAAAAATAATGCCCCGTTTAAGCCATTCTGAAGGGGTGGAGCGGAAAATGAAAATAAATACGGCCTTTTAAAATTTAAATGCTCCAGCGATTTCATTCCGTCAACCCCTTAGAACCCACCAAGAGCTAAATTCAGGTGTTTGCGAGTAGTTTCATTTAAAACGGAGAGGGCTGCCTTCCGCCTGTGTTTTCTGTTGTACTGACATGAGAGTCAGGGCTCCGAGCTTTCGGTCTGCGAACTACATCACTGAGCCTCTTCTAAAAGCATTTAAATAAAAACACTCCAGCGACTGTACGCAATGTAAACATAATATCATTTTAAAGAGCTATATTAAGCGCATATGAGCTGCTTTTATATGGTTTACGGATGAGCTTCAGGGCTGGCGTTTCTTCGTCCGTGTTCACAAAACTACATATTTTAAAGGCATTTAAAAAATAAAAACACTCCAGCGATTGAACAGTAATAGTAGATTAGTGTATTGAAAACGTTAAAATGCTTGCTTATTTGTGCTGCATTTTTGTGGAAACGAATTAGCTAGTAAAGACTGTTTCATGAATATGGTCTCATCGTTTGAGCCACATAGTTCAACAAAGCACGGCCGTTTTTAATGACCAACTAATAACTTCTGCTATTTAACTGATAAGAGTTCTCAAAAAATGCAACTGTATTGAACATAGCACCCAATCACTCGTTTAATATTTTTTGTTCCCTGTCATTTCGCTGTATTTTATGTTTGATTTAGCACAGGTGCCCTCTTACGTCATACTCCGAAAGTCCCCTTAGGCATTTGTGCGCATGCGCGCTACTCATGAATGGTGCTTTATAGAGGACGCACAAAAATACAGATTAAAATCATTTATATTTAGGTTAAATGGAAGATATAGCTTGTGCTGCATGTTAGCTTGCAAATTATGCCCAAGAACATAATTTATTAAGCCATATGTCTTACTAACAAGAAACAATGCCTCTAACCACAGGTCACGTACGAAAAATAATGCCCCGTTTAAGCCATTCTGAAGGGGTGGAGCGGAAAATGAAAATAAATACGGCCTTTTAAAATTTAAATGCTCCAGCGATTTCATTCCGTCAACCCCTTAGAACCCACCAAGAGCTAAATTCAGGTGTTTGCGAGTAGTTTCATTTAAAACGGAGAGGGCTGCCTTCCGCCTGTGTTTTCTGTTGTACTGACATGAGAGTCAGGGCTCCGAGCTTTCGGTCTGCGAACTACATCACTGAGCCTCTTCTAAAAGCATTTAAATAAAAACACTCCAGCGACTGTACGCAATGTAAACATAATATCATTTTAAAGAGCTATATTAAGCGCATATGAGCTGCTTTTATATGGTTTACGGATGAGCTTCAGGGCTGGCGTTTCTTCGTCCGTGTTCACAAAACTACATATTTTAAAGGCATTTAAAAAATAAAAACACTCCAGCGATTGAACAGTAATAGTAGATTAGTGTATTGAAAACGTTAAAATGCTTGCTTATTTGTGCTGCATTTTTGTGGAAACGAATTAGCTAGTAAAGACTGTTTCATGAATATGGTCTCATCGTTTGAGCCACATAGTTCAACAAAGCACGGCCGTTTTTAATGACCAACTAATAACTTCTGCTATTTAACTGATAAGAGTTCTCAAAAAATGCAACTGTATTGAACATAGCACCCAATCACTCGTTTAATATTTTTTGTTCCCTGTCATTTCGCTGTATTTTATGTTTGATTTAGCACAGGTGCCCTCTTACGTCATACTCCGAAAGTCCCCTTAGGCATTTGTGCGCATGCGCGCTACTCATGAATGGTGCTTTATAGAGGACGCACAAAAATACAGATTAAAATCATTTATATTTAGGTTAAATGGAAGATATAGCTTGTGCTGCATGTTAGCTTGCAAATTATGCCCAAGAACATAATTTATTAAGCCATATGTCTTACTAACAAGAAACAATGCCTCTAACCACAGGTCACGTACGAAAAATAATGCCCCGTTTAAGCCATTCTGAAGGGGTGGAGCGGAAAATGAAAATAAATACGGCCTTTTAAAATTTAAATGCTCCAGCGATTTCATTCCGTCAACCCCTTAGAACCCACCAAGAGCTAAATTCAGGTGTTTGCGAGTAGTTTCATTTAAAACGGAGAGGGCTGCCTTCCGCCTGTGTTTTCTGTTGTACTGACATGAGAGTCAGGGCTCCGAGCTTTCGGTCTGCGAACTACATCACTGAGCCTCTTCTAAAAGCATTTAAATAAAAACACTCCAGCGACTGTACGCAATGTAAACATAATATCATTTTAAAGAGCTATATTAAGCGCATATGAGCTGCTTTTATATGGTTTACGGATGAGCTTCAGGGCTGGCGTTTCTTCGTCCGTGTTCACAAAACTACATATTTTAAAGGCATTTAAAAAATAAAAACACTCCAGCGATTGAACAGTAATAGTAGATTAGTGTATTGAAAACGTTAAAATGCTTGCTTATTTGTGCTGCATTTTTGTGGAAACGAATTAGCTAGTAAAGACTGTTTCATGAATATGGTCTCATCGTTTGAGCCACATAGTTCAACAAAGCACGGCCGTTTTTAATGACCAACTAATAACTTCTGCTATTTAACTGATAAGAGTTCTCAAAAAATGCAACTGTATTGAACATAGCACCCAATCACTCGTTTAATATTTTTTGTTCCCTGTCATTTCGCTGTATTTTATGTTTGATTTAGCACAGGTGCCCTCTTACGTCATACTCCGAAAGTCCCCTTAGGCATTTGTGCGCATGCGCGCTACTCATGAATGGTGCTTTATAGAGGACGCACAAAAATACAGATTAAAATCATTTATATTTAGGTTAAATGGAAGATATAGCTTGTGCTGCATGTTAGCTTGCAAATTATGCCCAAGAACATAATTTATTAAGCCATATGTCTTACTAACAAGAAACAATGCCTCTAACCACAGGTCACGTACGAAAAATAATGCCCCGTTTAAGCCATTCTGAAGGGGTGGAGCGGAAAATGAAAATAAATACGGCCTTTTAAAATTTAAATGCTCCAGCGATTTCATTCCGTCAACCCCTTAGAACCCACCAAGAGCTAAATTCAGGTGTTTGCGAGTAGTTTCATTTAAAACGGAGAGGGCTGCCTTCCGCCTGTGTTTTCTGTTGTACTGACATGAGAGTCAGGGCTCCGAGCTTTCGGTCTGCGAACTACATCACTGAGCCTCTTCTAAAAGCATTTAAATAAAAACACTCCAGCGACTGTACGCAATGTAAACATAATATCATTTTAAAGAGCTATATTAAGCGCATATGAGCTGCTTTTATATGGTTTACGGATGAGCTTCAGGGCTGGCGTTTCTTCGTTCGTGTTCACAAAACTACATATTTTAAAGGCATTTAAAAAATAAAAACACTCCAGCGATTGAACAGTAATAGTAGATTAGTGTATTGAAAACGTTAAAATGCTTGCTTATTTGTGCTGCATTTTTGTGGAAACGAATTAGCTAGTAAAGACTGTTTCATGAATATGGTCTCATCGTTTGAGCCACATAGTTCAACAAAGCACGGCCGTTTTTAATGACCAACTAATAACTTCTGCTATTTAACTGATAAGAGTTCTCAAAAAATGCAACTGTATTGAACATAGCACCCAATCACTCGTTTAATATTTTTTGTTCCCTGTCATTTCGCTGTATTTTATGTTTGATTTAGCACAGGTGCCCTCTTACGTCATACTCCGAAAGTCCCCTTAGGCATTTGTGCGCATGCGCGCTACTCATGAATGGTGCTTTATAGAGGACGCACAAAAATACAGATTAAAATCATTTATATTTAGGTTAAATGGAAGATATAGCTTGTGCTGCATGTTAGCTTGCAAATTATGCCCAAGAACATAATTTATTAAGCCATATGTCTTACTAACAAGAAACAATGCCTCTAACCACAGGTCACGTACGAAAAATAATGCCCCGTTTAAGCCATTCTGAAGGGGTGGAGCGGAAAATGAAAATAAATACGGCCTTTTAAAATTTAAATGCTCCAGCGATTTCATTCCGTCAACCCCTTAGAACCCACCAAGAGCTAAATTCAGGTGTTTGCGAGTAGTTTCATTTAAAACGGAGAGGGCTGCCTTCCGCCTGTGTTTTCTGTTGTACTGACATGAGAGTCAGGGCTCCGAGCTTTCGGTCTGCGAACTACATCACTGAGCCTCTTCTAAAAGCATTTAAATAAAAACACTCCAGCGACTGTACGCAATGTAAACATAATATCATTTTAAAGAGCTATATTAAGCGCATATGAGCTGCTTTTATATGGTTTACGGATGAGCTTCAGGGCTGGCGTTTCTTCGTCCGTGTTCACAAAACTACATATTTTAAAGGCATTTAAAAAATAAAAACACTCCAGCGATTGAACAGTAATAGTAGATTAGTGTATTGAAAACGTTAAAATGCTTGCTTATTTGTGCTGCATTTTTGTGGGAAACGAATTAGCTAGTAAAGACTGTTTCATGAATATGGTCTCATCGTTTGAGCCACATAGTTCAACAAAGCACGGCCGTTTTTAATGACCAACTAATAACTTCTGCTATTTAACTGATAAGAGTTCTCAAAAAATGCAACTGTATTGAACATAGCACCCAATCACTCGTTTAATATTTTTTGTTCCCTGTCATTTCGCTGTATTTTATGTTTGATTTAGCACAGGTGCCCTCTTACGTCATACTCCGAAAGTCCCCTTAGGCATTTGTGCGCATGCGCGCTACTCATGAATGGTGCTTTATAGAGGACGCACAAAAATACAGATTAAAATCATTTATATTTAGGTTAAATGGAAGATATAGCTTGTGCTGCATGTTAGCTTGCAAATTATGCCCAAGAACATAATTTATTAAGCCATATGTCTTACTAACAAGAAACAATGCCTCTAACCACAGGTCACGTACGAAAAATAATGCCCCGTTTAAGCCATTCTGAAGGGGTGGAGCGGAAAATGAAAATAAATACGGCCTTTTAAAATTTAAATGCTCCAGCGATTTCATTCCGTCAACCCCTTAGAACCCACCAAGAGCTAAATTCAGGTGTTTGCGAGTAGTTTCATTTAAAACGGAGAGGGCTGCCTTCCGCCTGTGTTTTCTGTTGTACTGACATGAGAGTCAGGGCTCCGAGCTTTCGGTCTGCGAACTACATCACTGAGCCTCTTCTAAAAGCATTTAAATAAAAACACTCCAGCGACTGTACGCAATGTAAACATAATATCATTTTAAAGAGCTATATTAAGCGCATATGAGCTGCTTTTATATGGTTTACGGATGAGCTTCAGGGCTGGCGTTTCTTCGTCCGTGTTCACAAAACTACATATTTTAAAGGCATTTAAAAAATAAAAACACTCCAGCGATTGAACAGTAATAGTAGATTAGTGTATTGAAAACGTTAAAATGCTTGCTTATTTGTGCTGCATTTTTGTGGAAACGAATTAGCTAGTAAAGACTGTTTCATGAATATGGTCTCATCGTTTGAGCCACATAGTTCAACAAAGCACGGCCGTTTTTAATGACCAACTAATAACTTCTGCTATTTAACTGATAAGAGTTCTCAAAAAATGCAACTGTATTGAACATAGCACCCAATCACTCGTTTAATATTTTTTGTTCCCTGTCATTTCGCTGTATTTTATGTTTGATTTAGCACAGGTGCCCTCTTACGTCATACTCCGAAAGTCCCCTTAGGCATTTGTGCGCATGCGCGCTACTCATGAATGGTGCTTTATAGAGGACGCACAAAAATACAGATTAAAATCATTTATATTTAGGTTAAATGGAAGATATAGCTTGTGCTGCATGTTAGCTTGCAAATTATGCCCAAGAACATAATTTATTAAGCCATATGTCTTACTAACAAGAAACAATGCCTCTAACCACAGGTCACGTACGAAAAATAATGCCCCGTTTAAGCCATTCTGAAGGGGGTGGAGCGGAAAATGAAAATAAATACGGCCTTTTAAAATTTAAATGCTCCAGCGATTTCATTCCGTCAACCCCTTAGAACCCACCAAGAGCTAAATTCAGGTGTTTGCGAGTAGTTTCATTTAAAACGGAGAGGGCTGCCTTCCGCCTGTGTTTTCTGTTGTACTGACATGAGAGTCAGGGCTCCGAGCTTTCGGTCTGCGAACTACATCACTGAGCCTCTTCTAAAAGCATTTAAATAAAAACACTCCAGCGACTGTACGCAATGTAAACATAATATCATTTTAAAGAGCTATATTAAGCGCATATGAGCTGCTTTTATATGGTTTACGGATGAGCTTCAGGGCTGGCGTTTCTTCGTCCGTGTTCACAAAACTACATATTTTAAAGGCATTTAAAAAATAAAAACACTCCAGCGATTGAACAGTAATAGTAGATTAGTGTATTGAAAACGTTAAAATGCTTGCTTATTTGTGCTGCATTTTTGTGGAAACGAATTAGCTAGTAAAGACTGTTTCATGAATATGGTCTCATCGTTTGAGCCACATAGTTCAACAAAGCACGGCCGTTTTTAATGACCAACTAATAACTTCTGCTATTTAACTGATAAGAGTTCTCAAAAAATGCAACTGTATTGAACATAGCACCCAATCACTCGTTTAATATTTTTTGTTCCCTGTCATTTCGCTGTATTTTATGTTTGATTTAGCACAGGTGCCCTCTTACGTCATACTCCGAAAGTCCCCTTAGGCATTTGTGCGCATGCGCGCTACTCATGAATGGTGCTTTATAGAGGACGCACAAAAATACAGATTAAAATCATTTATATTTAGGTTAAATGGAAGATATAGCTTGTGCTGCATGTTAGCTTGCAAATTATGCCCAAGAACATAATTTATTAAGCCATATGTCTTACTAACAAGAAACAATGCCTCTAACCACAGGTCACGTACGAAAAATAATGCCCCGTTTAAGCCATTCTGAAGGGGTGGAGCGGAAAATGAAAATAAATACGGCCTTTTAAAATTTAAATGCTCCAGCGATTTCATTCCGTCAACCCCTTAGAACCCACCAAGAGCTAAATTCAGGTGTTTGCGAGTAGTTTCATTTAAAACGGAGAGGGCTGCCTTCCGCCTGTGTTTTCTGTTGTACTGACATGAGAGTCAGGGCTCCGAGCTTTCGGTCTGCGAACTACATCACTGAGCCTCTTCTAAAAGCATTTAAATAAAAACACTCCAGCGACTGTACGCAATGTAAACATAATATCATTTTAAAGAGCTATATTAAGCGCATATGAGCTGCTTTTATATGGTTTACGGATGAGCTTCAGGGCTGGCGTTTCTTCGTCCGTGTTCACAAAACTACATATTTTAAAGGCATTTAAAAAATAAAAACACTCCAGCGATTGAACAGTAATAGTAGATTAGTGTATTGAAAACGTTAAAATGCTTGCTTATTTGTGCTGCATTTTTGTGGAAACGAATTAGCTAGTAAAGACTGTTTCATGAATATGGTCTCATCGTTTGAGCCACATAGTTCAACAAAGCACGGCCGTTTTTAATGACCAACTAATAACTTCTGCTATTTAACTGATAAGAGTTCTCAAAAAATGCAACTGTATTGAACATAGCACCCAATCACTCGTTTAATATTTTTTGTTCCCTGTCATTTCGCTGTATTTTATGTTTGATTTAGCACAGGTGCCCTCTTACGTCATACTCCGAAAGTCCCCTTAGGCATTTGTGCGCATGCGCGCTACTCATGAATGGTGCTTTATAGAGGACGCACAAAAATACAGATTAAAATCATTTATATTTAGGTTAAATGGAAGATATAGCTTGTGCTGCATGTTAGCTTGCAAATTATGCCCAAGAACATAATTTATTAAGCCATATGTCTTACTAACAAGAAACAATGCCTCTAACCACAGGTCACGTACGAAAAATAATGCCCCGTTTAAGCCATTCTGAAGGGGTGGAGCGGAAAATGAAAATAAATACGGCCTTTTAAAATTTAAATGCTCCAGCGATTTCATTCCGTCAACCCCTTAGAACCCACCAAGAGCTAAATTCAGGTGTTTGCGAGTAGTTTCATTTAAAACGGAGAGGGCTGCCTTCCGCCTGTGTTTTCTGTTGTACTGACATGAGAGTCAGGGCTCCGAGCTTTCGGTCTGCGAACTACATCACTGAGCCTCTTCTAAAAGCATTTAAATAAAAACACTCCAGCGACTGTACGCAATGTAAACATAATATCATTTTAAAGAGCTATATTAAGCGCATATGAGCTGCTTTTATATGGTTTACGGATGAGCTTCAGGGCTGGCGTTTCTTCGTCCGTGTTCACAAAACTACATATTTTAAAGGCATTTAAAAAATAAAAACACTCCAGCGATTGAACAGTAATAGTAGATTAGTGTATTGAAAACGTTAAAATGCTTGCTTATTTGTGCTGCATTTTTGTGGAAACGAATTAGCTAGTAAAGACTGTTTCATGAATATGGTCTCATCGTTTGAGCCACATAGTTCAACAAAGCACGGCCGTTTTTAATGACCAACTAATAACTTCTGCTATTTAACTGATAAGAGTTCTCAAAAAATGCAACTGTATTGAACATAGCACCCAATCACTCGTTTAATATTTTTTGTTCCCTGTCATTTCGCTGTATTTTATGTTTGATTTAGCACAGGTGCCCTCTTACGTCATACTCCGAAAGTCCCCTTAGGCATTTGTGCGCATGCGCGCTACTCATGAATGGTGCTTTATAGAGGACGCACAAAAATACAGATTAAAATCATTTATATTTAGGTTAAATGGAAGATATAGCTTGTGCTGCATGTTAGCTTGCAAATTATGCCCAAGAACATAATTTATTAAGCCATATGTCTTACTAACAAGAAACAATGCCTCTAAC
>NW_027394276.1:22735406-22773600 GCF_049309525.1 Garra rufa | reverse complement strand
AATTTTTGGCCGAGTTTCAGCTTGCATTACCAGAACCAAGTTTGTTATGTGCTGAAACGCTGTTTTCTGACATTTCAGGCTCTAACTTCAAAAATCATGCAAAACACTTCTAACACCTTCAGATATGTTTCTCTGTGTTGAAAAATAGGTTTTATTCATGCACAGACTGCAATTTTAATTTTTGGCCGAGTTTCAGCTTGCATTGCCAGAACCAAGTTTGTTAAGTGCTGAAACGCCGTTTTCTGACATTTCAGGCTCTAACTTCAAAAATCATGCAAAACACTTCTAACACCTTCAGATATGTTTCTCTGTGTTGCAAAATAGGTTTTATTCATGCACAGACTGCAATTTTAATTTTGGGCCGAGTTTCAGCTTGCATTGCCTGAACCAAGTTTGTTATGTGCTGAAAAGCCTTTTTCTGACATTTCAGGCTCTAGCTTCAAAAATCATGCAAAACACTTCTAACACCTTCAGATTTGTTTCTCTGTGTTGCAAAATAGGTTTTATTCATGCACAGACTGCAATTTTAATTTTGGACCGAGTTTCAGCTTGCATTGCCAGAACCAAGTTTGTTATGTGCTGAAACGCCGTTTTCTGACATTTCAGGCTCTAACTTCAAAAATCATGCAAAACACTTCTAACACCTTCAGATATGTTTCTCTGCGTTGAAAAATAGGTTTTATTCATGCACAGACTGCAATTTTAAATTTTGGCCGAGTTTCAGCTTGCATTACCAGAACCAAGTTTGTTATGTGCTGAAAAGCCTTTTTCTGACATTTCAGGCTCTAACTTCAAAAATCATGCAAAACACTTCTAACACCTTCAGATATGTTTCTCTGTGTTGCAAAATAGGTTTTATTCATGCACAGACTGCAATTTTAATTTTGGGCCGAGTTTCAGCTTGCATTGCCTGAACCAAGTTTGTTATGTGCTAAAACGTCGTTTTCTGACATTTCAGGCTCTAACTTCAAAAATCATGCAAAACACTTCTAACACCTTCAGATATGTTTCTCTGTGTTGCAAAATAGGTTTTATTCATGCACAGACTGCAATTTTAATTTTTGGCCGAGTTTCAGCTTGCATTGCCTGAACCAAGTTTGTTATGTGCTAAAACACCGTTTTCTGACATTTCAGGCTCTAACTTCAAAAATCATGCAAAACACTTCTAACACCTTCAGATATGTTTCTCTGTGTTGCAAAATAGGTTTTATTCATGCACAGACTGCAATTTTAATTTTTGGCCGAGTTTCAGCTTGCATTGCCTGAACCGAGTTTGTTATGTGCTGAAACGGCGTTTTCTGACATTTCAGGCTCTAACTTCAAAAATCATGCAAAACACTTCTAACACCTTCAGATATGTTTCTCTGTGTTGAAAAATAGGTTTTATTCATGCACAGACTGCAATTTTAATTTTTGGCCGAGTTTCAGCTTGCATTGCCTGAACCGAGTTTGTTATGTGCTGAAACGCCGTTTTCTGACATTTCAGGCTCTAACTTCAAAAATCATGCAAAACACTTCTAACACCTTCAGATATGTTTCTCTGTGTTGCAAAATAGGTTTTATTCATGCACAGACTGCAATTTTAATTTTGGACCGAGTTTCAGCTTGCATTGCCAGAACCAAGTTTGTTATGTGATGAAACGCCGTTTTCTGACATTTCAGGCTCTAACTTCAAAAATCATGCAAAACACTTCTAACACCTTCAGATATGTTTCTCTGTGTTGCAAAGTAGGTTTTATTCATGCACAGACTGCAATTTTAATTTTGGACCGAGTTTCAGCTTGCATTGCCTGAACCAAGTTTGTTATGTGCTAAAACGTCGTTTTCTGACATTTCAGGCTCTAACTTCAAAAATCATGCAAAACACTTCTAACACCTTCAGATATGTTTCTCTGTGTTGCAAAATAGGTTTTATTCATGCACAGACTGCAATTTTAATTTTTGGCCGAGTTTCAGCTTGCATTGCCTGAACCAAGTTTGTTATGTGCTAAAACACCGTTTTCTGACATTTCAGGCTTTAACTTCAAAAATCATGCAAAACACTTCTAACACCTTCAGATATGTTTCTCTGTGTTGCAAAATAGGTTTTATTCATGCACAGACTGCAATTTTAATTTTGGGCCGAGTTTCAGCTTGCATTGCCTGAACCAAGTCTGTTATGTGCTGAAACGCTGTTTTCTGACATTTCAGGCTCTAACTTCAAAAATCATGCAAAACACTTCTATAACCTTCAGATATGTTTCTCTGTGTTGAAAAATAGGTTTTATTCATGCACAGACTGCAATTTTAATTTTTGGCCGAGTTTCAGCTTGCATTGCCTGAACCGAGTTTGTTATGTGCTGAAACGCCGTTTTCTGACATTTCAGGCTCTAACTTCAAAAATCATGCAAAACACTTCTAACACCTTCAGATATGTTTCTCTGTGTTGCAAAATAGGTTTTATTCATGCACAGACTGCAATTTTAATTTTTGGCCGAGTTTCAGCTTGCATTACCAGAACCAAGTTTGTTATGTGCTGAAACGCTGTTTTCTGACATTTCAGGCTCTAACTTCAAAAATCATGCAAAACACTTCTAACACCTTCAGATATGTTTCTCTGTGTTGAAAAATAGGTTTTATTCATGCACAGACTGCAATTTTAATTTTTGGCCGAGTTTCAGCTTGCATTGCCAGAACCAAGTTTGTTAAGTGCTGAAAACGCCGTTTTCTGACATTTCAGGCTCTAACTTCAAAAATCATGCAAAACACTTCTAACACCTTCAGATATGTTTCTCTGTGTTGCAAAATAGGTTTTATTCATGCACAGACTGCAATTTTAATTTTTGGCCGAGTTTCAGCTTGCATTACCAGAACCAAGTTTGTTATGTGCTGAAACGCTGTTTTCTGACATTTCAGGCTCTAACTTCAAAAATCATGCAAAACACTTCTAACACCTTCAGATATGTTTCTCTGTGTTGAAAAATAGGTTTTATTCATGCACAGACTGCAATTTTAATTTTTGGCCGAGTTTCAGCTTGCATTGCCAGAACCAAGTTTGTTAAGTGCTGAAAACGCCGTTTTCTGACATTTCAGGCTCTAACTTCAAAAATCATGCAAAACACTTCTAACACCTTCAGATATGTTTCTCTGTGTTGCAAAATAGGTTTTATTCATGCACAGACTGCAATTTTAATTTTTGGCCGAGTTTCAGCTTGCATTGCCAGAACCAAGTTTGTTAAGTGCTGAAACGCCGTTTTCTGACATTTCAGGCTCTAACTTCAAAAATCATGCAAAACACTTCTAACACCTTCAGATATGTTTCTCTGTGTTGCAAAATATGTTTTATTCATGCACCGACTGCAATTTTAATTTTGGGCCGAGTTTCAGCTTTTATTACCAGAACCAAGTTTGTTATGTGCTGAAACGCTGTTTTCTGACATTTCAGGCTCTAACTTCAAAAATCATGCAAAACACTTCTAACACCTTCAGATATGTTTCTCTGTGTTGAAAAATAGGTTTTATTCATGCACAGACTGCAATTTTAATTTTTGGCCGAGTTTCAGCTTGCATTGCCTGAACCGAGTTTGTTATGTGCTGAAACGCCGTTTTCTGACATTTCAGGCTCTAACTTCAAAAATCATGGAAAACACTTCTAACACCTTCAGATTTGTTTCTCTGTGTTGCAAAATAGGTTTTATTCATGCACAGACTGCAATTTTAATTTTGGACCGAGTTTCAGCTTGCATTGCCTGAACCGAGTTTGTTATGTGCTGAAACGCCGTTTTCTGACATTTCAGGCTCTAACTTCAAAAATCATGCAAAACACTTCTAACACCTTCAGATATGTTTCTCTGTGTTGCAAAATAGGTTTTATTCATGCACAGACTGCAATTTTAATTTTGGAAAGAGTTTCAGCTTGCATTGCCAGAACCAAGTTTGTTATGTGCTGAAAAGCCTTTTTCTGACATTTCAGGCTCTAACTTCAAAAATCATGCAAAACACTTCTAACACCTTCAGATATGTTTCTCTGTGTTGCAAAATAGGTTTTATTCATGCACAGACTGCAATTTTAATTTTGGACCGAGTTTCAGCTTGCATTGCCAGAATCCAAGTTTGTTATGTGCTGAAACGCCGTTTTCTGACATTTCAGGCTCTAACTTCAAAAATCATGCAAAACACTTCTAACACCTTCAGATATGTTTCTCTGTGTTGAAAAATAGGTTTTATTCATGCACAGACTGCAATTTTAATTTTTGGCCGAGTTTCAGCTTGCATTGCCTGAACCGAGTTTGTTATGTGCTGAAACGCCGTTTTCTGACATTTCAGGCTCTAACTTCAAAAATCATGCAAAACACTTCTAACACCTTCAGATATGTTTCTCTGTGTTGCAAAATAGGTTTTATTCATGCACAGACTGCAATTTTAATTTTGGGCCGAGTTTCAGCTTGCATTGCCTGAACCAAGTCTGTTATGTGCTGAAACGCTGTTTTCTGACATTTCAGGCTCTAACTTCAAAAATCATGCAAAACACTTCTAACACCTTCAGATATGATTCTCTGTGTTGCAAAATAGGTTTTATTCATGCACAGACTGCAATTTTAATTTTTGGCCGAGTTTCAGCTTGCATTACCAGAACCAAGTTTGTTATGTGCTGAAACGCTGTTTTCTGACATTTCAGGCTCTAACTTCAAAAATCATGCAAAACACTTCTAACACCTTCAGATATGTTTCTCTGTGTTGAAAAATAGGTTTTATTCATGCACAGACTGCAATTTTAATTTTTGGCCGAGTTTCAGCTTGCATTGCCAGAACCAAGTTTGTTAAGTGCTGAAACGCCGTTTTCTGACATTTCAGGCTCTAACTTCAAAAATCATGCAAAACACTTCTAACACCTTCAGATATGTTTCTCTGTGTTGCAAAATAGGTTTTATTCATGCACAGACTGCAATTTTAATTTTGGGCCGAGTTTCAGCTTGCATTGCCTGAACCAAGTTTGTTATGTGCTGAAAAGCCTTTTTCTGACATTTCAGGCTCTAGCTTCAAAAATCATGCAAAACACTTCTAACACCTTCAGATTTGTTTCTCTGTGTTGCAAAATAGGTTTTATTCATGCACAGACTGCAATTTTAATTTTGGACCGAGTTTCAGCTTGCATTGCCAGAACCAAGTTTGTTATGTGCTGAAACGCCGTTTTCTGACATTTCAGGCTCTAACTTCAAAAATCATGCAAAACACTTCTAACACCTTCAGATATGTTTCTCTGCGTTGAAAAATAGGTTTTATTCATGCACAGACTGCAATTTTAAATTTTGGCCGAGTTTCAGCTTGCATTACCAGAACCAAGTTTGTTATGTGCTGAAAAGCCTTTTTCTGACATTTCAGGCTCTAACTTCAAAAATCATGCAAAACACTTCTAACACCTTCAGATATGTTTCTCTGTGTTGCAAAATAGGTTTTATTCATGCACAGACTGCAATTTTAATTTTGGGCCGAGTTTCAGCTTGCATTGCCTGAACCAAGTTTGTTATGTGCTAAAACGTCGTTTTCTGACATTTCAGGCTCTAACTTCAAAAATCATGCAAAACACTTCTAACACCTTCAGATATGTTTCTCTGTGTTGCAAAATAGGTTTTATTCATGCACAGACTGCAATTTTAATTTTTGGCCGAGTTTCAGCTTGCATTGCCTGAACCAAGTTTGTTATGTGCTAAAACACCGTTTTCTGACATTTCAGGCTCTAACTTCAAAAATCATGCAAAACACTTCTAACACCTTCAGATATGTTTCTCTGTGTTGCAAAATAGGTTTTATTCATGCACAGACTGCAATTTTAATTTTTGGCCGAGTTTCAGCTTGCATTGCCTGAACCGAGTTTGTTATGTGCTGAAACGGCGTTTTCTGACATTTCAGGCTCTAACTTCAAAAATCATGCAAAACACTTCTAACACCTTCAGATATGTTTCTCTGTGTTGAAAAATAGGTTTTATTCATGCACAGACTGCAATTTTAATTTTTGGCCGAGTTTCAGCTTGCATTGCCTGAACCGAGTTTGTTATGTGCTGAAACGCCGTTTTCTGACATTTCAGGCTCTAACTTCAAAAATCATGCAAAACACTTCTAACACCTTCAGATATGTTTCTCTGTGTTGCAAAATAGGTTTTATTCATGCACAGACTGCAATTTTAATTTTGGACCGAGTTTCAGCTTGCATTGCCAGAACCAAGTTTGTTATGTGATGAAACGCCGTTTTCTGACATTTCAGGCTCTAACTTCAAAAATCATGCAAAACACTTCTAACACCTTCAGATATGTTTCTCTGTGTTGCAAAGTAGGTTTTATTCATGCACAGACTGCAATTTTAATTTTGGACCGAGTTTCAGCTTGCATTGCCTGAACCAAGTTTGTTATGTGCTAAAACGTCGTTTTCTGACATTTCAGGCTCTAACTTCAAAAATCATGCAAAACACTTCTAACACCTTCAGATATGTTTCTCTGTGTTGCAAAATAGGTTTTATTCATGCACAGACTGCAATTTTAATTTTTGGCCGAGTTTCAGCTTGCATTGCCTGAACCAAGTTTGTTATGTGCTAAAACACCGTTTTCTGACATTTCAGGCTTTAACTTCAAAAATCATGCAAAACACTTCTAACACCTTCAGATATGTTTCTCTGTGTTGCAAAATAGGTTTTATTCATGCACAGACTGCAATTTTAATTTTGGGCCGAGTTTCAGCTTGCATTGCCTGAACCAAGTCTGTTATGTGCTGAAACGCTGTTTTCTGACATTTCAGGCTCTAACTTCAAAAATCATGCAAAACACTTCTATAACCTTCAGATATGTTTCTCTGTGTTGAAAAATAGGTTTTATTCATGCACAGACTGCAATTTTAATTTTTGGCCGAGTTTCAGCTTGCATTGCCTGAACCGAGTTTGTTATGTGCTGAAACGCCGTTTTCTGACATTTCAGGCTCTAACTTCAAAAATCATGCAAAACACTTCTAACACCTTCAGATATGTTTCTCTGTGTTGCAAAATAGGTTTTATTCATGCACAGACTGCAATTTTAATTTTTGGCCGAGTTTCAGCTTGCATTACCAGAACCAAGTTTGTTATGTGCTGAAACGCTGTTTTCTGACATTTCAGGCTCTAACTTCAAAAATCATGCAAAACACTTCTAACACCTTCAGATATGTTTCTCTGTGTTGAAAAATAGGTTTTATTCATGCACAGACTGCAATTTTAATTTTTGGCCGAGTTTCAGCTTGCATTGCCAGAACCAAGTTTGTTAAGTGCTGAAAACGCCGTTTTCTGACATTTCAGGCTCTAACTTCAAAAATCATGCAAAACACTTCTAACACCTTCAGATATGTTTCTCTGTGTTGCAAAATAGGTTTTATTCATGCACAGACTGCAATTTTAATTTTTGGCCGAGTTTCAGCTTGCATTACCAGAACCAAGTTTGTTATGTGCTGAAACGCTGTTTTCTGACATTTCAGGCTCTAACTTCAAAAATCATGCAAAACACTTCTAACACCTTCAGATATGTTTCTCTGTGTTGAAAAATAGGTTTTATTCATGCACAGACTGCAATTTTAATTTTTGGCCGAGTTTCAGCTTGCATTGCCAGAACCAAGTTTGTTAAGTGCTGAAAACGCCGTTTTCTGACATTTCAGGCTCTAACTTCAAAAATCATGCAAAACACTTCTAACACCTTCAGATATGTTTCTCTGTGTTGCAAAATAGGTTTTATTCATGCACAGACTGCAATTTTAATTTTTGGCCGAGTTTCAGCTTGCATTGCCAGAACCAAGTTTGTTAAGTGCTGAAACGCCGTTTTCTGACATTTCAGGCTCTAACTTCAAAAATCATGCAAAACACTTCTAACACCTTCAGATATGTTTCTCTGTGTTGCAAAATATGTTTTATTCATGCACCGACTGCAATTTTAATTTTGGGCCGAGTTTCAGCTTTTATTACCAGAACCAAGTTTGTTATGTGCTGAAACGCTGTTTTCTGACATTTCAGGCTCTAACTTCAAAAATCATGCAAAACACTTCTAACACCTTCAGATATGTTTCTCTGTGTTGAAAAATAGGTTTTATTCATGCACAGACTGCAATTTTAATTTTTGGCCGAGTTTCAGCTTGCATTGCCTGAACCGAGTTTGTTATGTGCTGAAACGCCGTTTTCTGACATTTCAGGCTCTAACTTCAAAAATCATGGAAAACACTTCTAACACCTTCAGATTTGTTTCTCTGTGTTGCAAAATAGGTTTTATTCATGCACAGACTGCAATTTTAATTTTGGACCGAGTTTCAGCTTGCATTGCCAGAACCAAGTTTGTTAAGTGCTGAAACGCTGTTTTCTGACATTTCAGGCTCTAACTTCAAAAATCATGCAAAACACTTCTAACACCTTCAGATATGTTTCTCTGTGTTGCAAAATAGGTTTTATTCATGCACAGACTGCAATTTTAATTTTGGGCCGAGTTTCAGCTTGCATTGCCTGAACCAAGTCTGTTATGTGCTGAAACGCTGTTTTCTGACATTTCAGGCTCTAACTTCAAAAATCATGCAAAACACTTCTAACACCTTCAGATATGTTTCTCTGTGTTGAAAAATAGGTTTTATTCATGCACAGACTGCAATTTTAATTTTTAGCCGAGTTTCAGCTTGCATTGCCTGAACCGAGTTTGTTATGTGCTGAAACGCCGTTTTCTGACATTTCAGGCTCTAACTTCAAAAATCATGCAAAACACTTCTAACACCTTCAGATATGTTTCTCTGTGTTGCAAAATAGGTTTTATTCATGCACAGACTGCAATTTTAATTTTTGGCCGAGTTTCAGCTTGCATTACCAGAACCAAGTTTGTTATGTGCTGAAACGCTGTTTTCTGACATTTCAGGCTCTAACTTCAAAAATCATGCAAAACACTTCTAACACCTTCAGATATGTTTCTCTGTGTTGAAAAATAGGTTTTATTCATGCACAGACTGCAATTTTAATTTTTGGCCGAGTTTCAGCTTGCATTGCCAGAACCAAGTTTGTTAAGTGCTGAAACGCCGTTTTCTGACATTTCAGGCTCTAACTTCAAAAATCATGCAAAACACTTCTAACACCTTCAGATATGTTTCTCTGTGTTGCAAAATAGGTTTTATTCATGCACAGACTGCAATTTTAATTTTGGGCCGAGTTTCAGCTTGCATTGCCAGAACCAAGTTTGTTAAGTGCTGAAACGCCGTTTTCTGACATTTCAGGCTCTAACTTCAAAAATCATGCAAAACACTTCTAACACCTTCAGATATGTTTCTCTGTGTTGCAAAATAGGTTTTATTCATGCACAGACTGCAATTTTAATTTTGGGCCGAGTTTCAGCTTGCATTGCCTGAACCAAGTTTGTTATGTGCTAAAACGTCGTTTTCTGACATTTCAGGCTCTAACTTCAAAAATCATGCAAAACACTTCTAACACCTTCAGATATGTTTCTCTGTGTTGCAAAATAGGTTTTATTCATGCACAGACTGCAATTTTAATTTTTGGCCGAGTTTCAGCTTGCATTGCCTGAACCAAGTTTGTTATGTGCTAAAACACCGTTTTCTGACATTTCAGGCTCTAACTTCAAAAATCATGCAAAACACTTCTAACACCTTCAGATATGTTTCTCTGTGTTGCAAAATAGGTTTTATTCATGCACAGACTGCAATTTTAATTTTTGGCCGAGTTTCAGCTTGCATTGCCTGAACCGAGTTTGTTATGTGCTGAAACGGCGTTTTCTGACATTTCAGGCTCTAACTTCAAAAATCATGCAAAACACTTCTAACACCTTCAGATATGTTTCTCTGTGTTGAAAAATAGGTTTTATTCATGCACAGACTGCAATTTTAATTTTTGGCCGAGTTTCAGCTTGCATTGCCTGAACCGAGTTTGTTATGTGCTGAAACGCCGTTTTCTGACATTTCAGGCTCTAACTTCAAAAATCATGCAAAACACTTCTAACACCTTCAGATATGTTTCTCTGTGTTGCAAAATAGGTTTTATTCATGCACAGACTGCAATTTTAATTTTTGGCCGAGTTTCAGCTTGCATTGCCTGAACCGAGTTTGTTATGTGCTGAAACGCCGTTTTCTGACATTTCAGGCTCTAACTTCAAAAATCATGCAAAACACTTCTAACACCTTCAGATATGTTTCTCTGTGTTGCAAAATAGGTTTTATTCATGCACAGACTGCAATTTTAATTTTTGGCCGAGTTTCAGCTTGCATTACCAGAACCAAGTTTGTTATGTGCTGAAACGCTGTTTTCTGACATTTCAGGCTCTAACTTCAAAAATCATGCAAAACACTTCTAACACCTTCAGATATGTTTCTCTGTGTTGAAAAATAGGTTTTATTCATGCACAGACTGCAATTTTAATTTTTGGCCGAGTTTCAGCTTGCATTGCCAGAACCAAGTTTGTTAAGTGCTGAAAACGCCGTTTTCTGACATTTCAGGCTCTAACTTCAAAAATCATGCAAAACACTTCTAACACCTTCAGATATGTTTCTCTGTGTTGCAAAATAGGTTTTATTCATGCACAGACTGCAATTTTATTTTTTGGCCGAGTTTCAGCTTGCATTGCCAGAACCAAGTTTGTTAAGTGCTGAAACGCCGTTTTCTGACATTTCAGGCTCTAACTTCAAAAATCATGCAAAACACTTCTAACACCTTCAGATATGTTTCTCTGTGTTGCAAAATAGGTTTTATTCATGCACAGACTGCAATTTTAATTTTTGGCCGAGTTTCAGCTTGCATTGCCTGAAACAAGTTTGTTATGTGCTAAAACACCGTTTTCTGACATTTCAGGCTCTAACTTCAAAAATCATGCAAAACACTTCTACACCTTCAGATATGTTTCTCTGTGTTGCAAAATAGGTTTTATTCATGCACAGACTGCAATTTTAATTTTTGGCCGAGTTTCAGCTTGCATTACCAGAACCAAGTTTGTTATGTGCTGAAACGCTGTTTTCTGACATTTCAGGCTCTAACTTCAAAAATCATGCAAAACACTTCTAACACCTTCAGATATGTTTCTCTGTGTTGCAAAATAGGTTTTATTCATGCACAGACTGCAATTTAAATTTTTGGCCGAGTTTCAGCTTGCATTGCCTGAACCGAGTTTGTTATGTGCTGAAACGCCGTTTTCTGACATTTCAGGCTCTAACTTCAAAAATCATGCAAAACACTTCTAACACCTTCAGATATGTTTCTCTGTGTTGCAAAATAGGTTTTATTCATGCACAGACTGCAATTTTAATTTTGGAAAGAGTTTCAGCTTGCATTGCCAGAACCAAGTTTGTTATGTGCTGAAAAGCCTTTTTCTGACATTTCAGGCTCTAACTTCAAAAATCATGCAAAACACTTCTAACACCTTCAGATATGTTTCTCTGTGTTGCAAAATAGGTTTTATTCATGCACAGACTGCAATTTTAATTTTGGACCGAGTTTCAGCTTGCATTGCCAGAATCCAAGTTTGTTATGTGCTGAAACGCCGTTTTCTGACATTTCAGGCTCTAACTTCAAAAATCATGCAAAACACTTCTAACACCTTCAGATATGTTTCTCTGTGTTGAAAAATAGGTTTTATTCATGCACAGACTGCAATTTTAATTTTTGGCCGAGTTTCAGCTTGCATTGCCTGAACCGAGTTTGTTATGTGCTGAAACGCCGTTTTCTGACATTTCAGGCTCTAACTTCAAAAATCATGCAAAACACTTCTAACACCTTCAGATATGTTTCTCTGTGTTGCAAAATAGGTTTTATTCATGCACAGACTGCAATTTTAATTTTGGGCCGAGTTTCAGCTTGCATTGCCTGAACCAAGTCTGTTATGTGCTGAAACGCTGTTTTCTGACATTTCAGGCTCTAACTTCAAAAATCATGCAAAACACTTCTAACACCTTCAGATATGATTCTCTGTGTTGCAAAATAGGTTTTATTCATGCACAGACTGCAATTTTAATTTTTGGCCGAGTTTCAGCTTTTATTACCAGAACCAAGTTTGTTATGTGCTGAAACGCTGTTTTCTGACATTTCAGGCTCTAACTTCAAAAATCATGCAAAACACTTCTAACACCTTCAGATATGTTTCTCTGTGTTGAAAAATAGGTTTTATTCATGCACAGACTGCAATTTTAATTTTTGGCCGAGTTTCAGCTTGCATTGCCTGAACCGAGTTTGTTATGTGCTGAAACGCCGTTTTCTGACATTTCAGGCTCTAACTTCAAAAATCATGCAAAACACTTCTAACACCTTCAGATATGTTTCTCTGTGTTGCAAAATAGGTTTTATTCATGCACAGACTGCAATTTTAATTTTTGGCCGAGTTTCAGCTTGCATTACCAGAACCAAGTTTGTTATGTGCTGAAACGCTGTTTTCTGACATTTCAGGCTCTAACTTCAAAAATCATGCAAAACACTTCTAACACCTTCAGATATGTTTCTCTGTGTTGAAAAATAGGTTTTATTCATGCACAGACTGCAATTTTAATTTTTGGCCGAGTTTCAGCTTGCATTGCCAGAACCAAGTTTGTTAAGTGCTGAAACGCCGTTTTCTGACATTTCAGGCTCTAACTTCAAAAATCATGCAAAACACTTCTAACACCTTCAGATATGTTTCTCTGTGTTGCAAAATAGGTTTTATTCATGCACAGACTGCAATTTTAATTTTGGGCCGAGTTTCAGCTTGCATTGCCTGAACCAAGTTTGTTATGTGCTGAAAAGCCTTTTTCTGACATTTCAGGCTCTAGCTTCAAAAATCATGCAAAACACTTCTAACACCTTCAGATTTGTTTCTCTGTGTTGCAAAATAGGTTTTATTCATGCACAGACTGCAATTTTAATTTTGGACCGAGTTTCAGCTTGCATTGCCAGAACCAAGTTTGTTATGTGCTGAAACGCCGTTTTCTGACATTTCAGGCTCTAACTTCAAAAATCATGCAAAACACTTCTAACACCTTCAGATATGTTTCTCTGCGTTGAAAAATAGGTTTTATTCATGCACAGACTGCAATTTTAAATTTTGGCCGAGTTTCAGCTTGCATTACCAGAACCAAGTTTGTTATGTGCTGAAAAGCCTTTTTCTGACATTTCAGGCTCTAACTTCAAAAATCATGCAAAACACTTCTAACACCTTCAGATATGTTTCTCTGTGTTGCAAAATAGGTTTTATTCATGCACAGACTGCAATTTTAATTTTTGGCCGAGTTTCAGCTTGCATTGCCTGAACCAAGTTTGTTATGTGCTAAAACACCGTTTTCTGACATTTCAGGCTCTAACTTCAAAAATCATGCAAAACACTTCTAACACCTTCAGATATGTTTCTCTGTGTTGCAAAATAGGTTTTATTCATGCACAGACTGCAATTTTAATTTTTGGCCGAGTTTCAGCTTGCATTGCCTGAACCGAGTTTGTTATGTGCTGAAACGGCGTTTTCTGACATTTCAGGCTCTAACTTCAAAAATCATGCAAAACACTTCTAACACCTTCAGATATGTTTCTCTGTGTTGAAAAATAGGTTTTATTCATGCACAGACTGCAATTTTAATTTTTGGCCGAGTTTCAGCTTGCATTGCCTGAACCGAGTTTGTTATGTGCTGAAACGCCGTTTTCTGACATTTCAGGCTCTAACTTCAAAAATCATGCAAAACACTTCTAACACCTTCAGATATGTTTCTCTGTGTTGCAAAATAGGTTTTATTCATGCACAGACTGCAATTTTAATTTTTGGCCGAGTTTCAGCTTGCATTGCCTGAACCGAGTTTGTTATGTGCTGAAACGCCGTTTTCTGACATTTCAGGCTCTAACTTCAAAAATCATGCAAAACACTTCTAACACCTTCAGATATGTTTCTCTGTGTTGCAAAATAGGTTTTATTCATGCACAGACTGCAATTTTAATTTTTGGCCGAGTTTCAGCTTGCATTACCAGAACCAAGTTTGTTATGTGCTGAAACGCTGTTTTCTGACATTTCAGGCTCTAACTTCAAAAATCATGCAAAACACTTCTAACACCTTCAGATATGTTTCTCTGTGTTGAAAAATAGGTTTTATTCATGCACAGACTGCAATTTTAATTTTTGGCCGAGTTTCAGCTTGCATTGCCAGAACCAAGTTTGTTAAGTGCTGAAAACGCCGTTTTCTGACATTTCAGGCTCTAACTTCAAAAATCATGCAAAACACTTCTAACACCTTCAGATATGTTTCTCTGTGTTGCAAAATAGGTTTTATTCATGCACAGACTGCAATTTTATTTTTTGGCCGAGTTTCAGCTTGCATTGCCAGAACCAAGTTTGTTAAGTGCTGAAACGCCGTTTTCTGACATTTCAGGCTCTAACTTCAAAAATCATGCAAAACACTTCTAACACCTTCAGATATGTTTCTCTGTGTTGCAAAATAGGTTTTATTCATGCACAGACTGCAATTTTAATTTTGGGCCGAGTTTCAGCTTGCATTGCCTGAACCAAGTTTGTTATGTGCTAAAACGTCGTTTTCTGACATTTCAGGCTCTAACTTCAAAAATCATGCAAAACACTTCTAACACCTTCAGATATGTTTCTCTGTGTTGCAAAATATGTTTTATTCATGCACAGACTGCAATTTTAATTTTTGGCCGAGTTTCAGCTTGCATTGCCTGAAACAAGTTTGTTATGTGCTAAAACACCGTTTTCTGACATTTCAGGCTCTAACTTCAAAAATCATGCAAAACACTTCTAACACCTTCAGATATGTTTCTCTGTGTTGCAAAATAGGTTTTATTCATGCACAGACTGCAATTTTAATTTTTGGCCGAGTTTCAGCTTGCATTACCAGAACCAAGTTTGTTATGTGCTGAAACGCTGTTTTCTGACATTTCAGGCTCTAACTTCAAAAATCATGCAAAACACTTCTAACACCTTCAGATATGTTTCTCTGTGTTGCAAAATAGGTTTTATTCATGCACAGACTGCAATTTAAATTTTTGGCCGAGTTTCAGCTTGCATTGCCTGAACCGAGTTTGTTATGTGCTGAAACGCCGTTTTCTGACATTTCAGGCTCTAACTTCAAAAATCATGCAAAACACTTCTAACACCTTCAGATATGTTTCTCTGTGTTGCAAAATAGGTTTTATTCATGCACAGACTGCAATTTTAATTTTGGAAAGAGTTTCAGCTTGCATTGCCAGAACCAAGTTTGTTATGTGCTGAAAAGCCTTTTTCTGACATTTCAGGCTCTAACTTCAAAAATCATGCAAAACACTTCTAACACCTTCAGATATGTTTCTCTGTGTTGCAAAATAGGTTTTATTCATGCACAGACTGCAATTTTAATTTTGGGCCGAGTTTCAGCTTGCATTGCCTGAACCAAGTTTGTTATGTGCTAAAACGTCGTTTTCTGACATTTCAGGCTCTAACTTCAAAAATCATGCAAAACACTTCTAACACCTTCAGATATGTTTCTCTTTGTTGCAAAATATGTTTTATTCATGCACAGACTGCAATTTTAATTTTTGGCCGAGTTTCAGCTTGCATTGCCTGAAACAAGTTTGTTATGTGCTAAAACACCGTTTTCTGACATTTCAGGCTCTAACTTCAAAAATCATGCAAAACACTTCTAACACCTTCAGATATGTTTCTCTGTGTTGCAAAATAGGTTTTATTCATGCACAGACTGCAATTTTAATTTTTGGCCGAGTTTCAGCTTGCATTACCAGAACCAAGTTTGTTATGTGCTGAAACGCTGTTTTCTGACATTTCAGGCTCTAACTTCAAAAATCATGCAAAACACTTCTAACACCTTCAGATATGTTTCTCTGTGTTGCAAAATAGGTTTTATTCATGCACAGACTGCAATTTAAATTTTTGGCCGAGTTTCAGCTTGCATTGCCTGAACCGAGTTTGTTATGTGCTGAAACGCCGTTTTCTGACATTTCAGGCTCTAACTTCAAAAATCATGCAAAACACTTCTAACACCTTCAGATATGTTTCTCTGTGTTGCAAAATAGGTTTTATTCATGCACAGACTGCAATTTTAATTTTGGACCGAGTTTCAGCTTGCATTGCCAGAACCAAGTTTGTTATGTGCTGAAAAGCCTTTTTCTGACATTTCAGGCTCTAACTTCAAAAATCATGCAAAACACTTCTAACACCTTCAGATATGTTTCTCTGTGTTGCAAAATAGGTTTTATTCATGCACAGACTGCAATTTTAATTTTGGACCGAGTTTCAGCTTGCATTGCCAGAACCAAGTTTGTTATGTGCTGAAACGCCGTTTTCTGACATTTCAGGCTCTAACTTCAAAAATCATGCAAAACACTTCTAACACCTTCAGATATGTTTCTCTGTGTTGAAAAATAGGTTTTATTCATGCACAGACTGCAATTTTAATTTTTGGCCGAGTTTCAGCTTGCATTGCCTGAACCGAGTTTGTTATGTGCTGAAACGCCGTTTTCTGACATTTCAGGCTCTAACTTCAAAAATCATGCAAAACACTTCTAACACCTTCAGATATGTTTCTCTGTGTTGCAAAATAGGTTTTATTCATGCACAGACTGCAATTTTAATTTTGGGCCGAGTTTCAGCTTGCTTTGCCTGAACCAAGTCTGTTATGTGCTGAAACGCTGTTTTCTGACATTTCAGGCTCTAACTTCAAAAATCATGCAAAACACTTCTAACACCTTCAGATATGATTCTCTGTGTTGCAAAATAGGTTTTATTCATGCACAGACTGCAATTTTAATTTTTGGCCGAGTTTCAGCTTTTATTACCAGAACCAAGTTTGTTATGTGCTGAAACGCTGTTTTCTGACATTTCAGGCTCTAACTTCAAAAATCATGCAAAACACTTCTAACACCTTCAGATATGTTTCTCTGTGTTGAAAAATAGGTTTTATTCATGCACAGACTGCAATTTTAATTTTTGGCCGAGTTTCAGCTTGCATTGCCTGAACCGAGTTTGTTATGTGCTGAAACGCCGTTTTCTGACATTTCAGGCTCTAACTTCAAAAATCATGCAAAACACTTCTAACACCTTCAGATATGTTTCTCTGTGTTGCAAAATAGGTTTTATTCATGCACAGACTGCAATTTTAATTTTTGGCCGAGTTTCAGCTTGCATTACCAGAACCAAGTTTGTTATGTGCTGAAACGCTGTTTTCTGACATTTCAGGCTCTAACTTCAAAAATCATGCAAAACACTTCTAACACCTTCAGATATGTTTCTCTGTGTTGAAAAATAGGTTTTATTCATGCACAGACTGCAATTTTAATTTTTGGCCGAGTTTCAGCTTGCATTGCCAGAACCAAGTTTGTTAAGTGCTGAAACGCCGTTTTCTGACATTTCAGGCTCTAACTTCAAAAATCATGCAAAACACTTCTAACACCTTCAGATATGTTTCTCTGTGTTGCAAAATAGGTTTTATTCATGCACAGACTGCAATTTTAATTTTGGGCCGAGTTTCAGCTTGCATTGCCTGAACCAAGTTTGTTATGTGCTGAAAAGCCTTTTTCTGACATTTCAGGCTCTAGCTTCAAAAATCATGCAAAACACTTCTAACACCTTCAGATTTGTTTCTCTGTGTTGCAAAATAGGTTTTATTCATGCACAGACTGCAATTTTAATTTTGGACCGAGTTTCAGCTTGCATTGCCAGAACCAAGTTTGTTATGTGCTGAAACGCCGTTTTCTGACATTTCAGGCTCTAACTTCAAAAATCATGCAAAACACTTCTAACACCTTCAGATATGTTTCTCTGCGTTGAAAAATAGGTTTTATTCATGCACAGACTGCAATTTTAAATTTTGGCCGAGTTTCAGCTTGCATTACCAGAACCAAGTTTGTTATGTGCTGAAAAGCCTTTTTCTGACATTTCAGGCTCTAACTTCAAAAATCATGCAAAACACTTCTAACACCTTCAGATATGTTTCTCTGTGTTGCAAAATAGGTTTTATTCATGCACAGACTGCAATTTTAATTTTGGGCCGAGTTTCAGCTTGCATTGCCTGAACCAAGTTTGTTATGTGCTAAAACGTCGTTTTCTGACATTTCAGGCTCTAACTTCAAAAATCATGCAAAACACTTCTAACACCTTCAGATATGTTTCTCTGTGTTGCAAAATAGGTTTTATTCATGCACAGACTGCAATTTTAATTTTTGGCCGAGTTTCAGCTTGCATTGCCTGAACCAAGTTTGTTATGTGCTAAAACACCGTTTTCTGACATTTCAGGCTCTAACTTCAAAAATCATGCAAAACACTTCTAACACCTTCAGATATGTTTCTCTGTGTTGCAAAATAGGTTTTATTCATGCACAGACTGCAATTTTAATTTTTGGCCGAGTTTCAGCTTGCATTGCCTGAACCGAGTTTGTTATGTGCTGAAACGGCGTTTTCTGACATTTCAGGCTCTAACTTCAAAAATCATGCAAAACACTTCTAACACCTTCAGATATGTTTCTCTGTGTTGAAAAATAGGTTTTATTCATGCACAGACTGCAATTTTAATTTTTGGCCGAGTTTCAGCTTGCATTGCCTGAACCGAGTTTGTTATGTGCTGAAACGCCGTTTTCTGACATTTCAGGCTCTAACTTCAAAAATCATGCAAAACACTTCTAACACCTTCAGATATGTTTCTCTGTGTTGCAAAATAGGTTTTATTCATGCACAGACTGCAATTTTAATTTTTGGCCGAGTTTCAGCTTGCATTGCCTGAACCGAGTTTGTTATGTGCTGAAACGCCGTTTTCTGACATTTCAGGCTCTAACTTCAAAAATCATGCAAAACACTTCTAACACCTTCAGATATGTTTCTCTGTGTTGCAAAATAGGTTTTATTCATGCACAGACTGCAATTTTAATTTTTGGCCGAGTTTCAGCTTGCATTACCAGAACCAAGTTTGTTATGTGCTGAAACGCTGTTTTCTGACATTTCAGGCTCTAACTTCAAAAATCATGCAAAACACTTCTAACACCTTCAGATATGTTTCTCTGTGTTGAAAAATAGGTTTTATTCATGCACAGACTGCAATTTTAATTTTTGGCCGAGTTTCAGCTTGCATTGCCAGAACCAAGTTTGTTAAGTGCTGAAAACGCCGTTTTCTGACATTTCAGGCTCTAACTTCAAAAATCATGCAAAACACTTCTAACACCTTCAGATATGTTTCTCTGTGTTGCAAAATAGGTTTTATTCATGCACAGACTGCAATTTTATTTTTTGGCCGAGTTTCAGCTTGCATTGCCAGAACCAAGTTTGTTAAGTGCTGAAACGCCGTTTTCTGACATTTCAGGCTCTAACTTCAAAAATCATGCAAAACACTTCTAACACCTTCAGATATGTTTCTCTGTGTTGCAAAATAGGTTTTATTCATGCACAGACTGCAATTTTAATTTTGGGCCGAGTTTCAGCTTGCATTGCCTGAACCAAGTTTGTTATGTGCTAAAACGTCGTTTTCTGACATTTCAGGCTCTAACTTCAAAAATCATGCAAACACTTCTAACACCTTCAGATATGTTTCTCTGTGTTGCAAAATATGTTTTATTCATGCACAGACTGCAATTTTAATTTTTGGCCGAGTTTCAGCTTGCATTGCCTGAAACAAGTTTGTTATGTGCTAAAACACCGTTTTCTGACATTTCAGGCTCTAACTTCAAAAATCATGCAAAACACTTCTAACACCTTCAGATATGTTTCTCTGTGTTGCAAAATAGGTTTTATTCATGCACAGACTGCAATTTTAATTTTTGGCCGAGTTTCAGCTTGCATTACCAGAACCAAGTTTGTTATGTGCTGAAACGCTGTTTTCTGACATTTCAGGCTCTAACTTCAAAAATCATGCAAAACACTTCTAACACCTTCAGATATGTTTCTCTGTGTTGCAAAATAGGTTTTATTCATGCACAGACTGCAATTTAAATTTTTGGCCGAGTTTCAGCTTGCATTGCCTGAACCGAGTTTGTTATGTGCTGAAACGCCGTTTTCTGACATTTCAGGCTCTAACTTCAAAAATCATGCAAAACACTTCTAACACCTTCAGATATGTTTCTCTGTGTTGCAAAATAGGTTTTATTCATGCACAGACTGCAATTTTAATTTTGGAAAGAGTTTCAGCTTGCATTGCCAGAACCAAGTTTGTTATGTGCTGAAAAGCCTTTTTCTGACATTTCAGGCTCTAACTTCAAAAATCATGCAAAACACTTCTAACACCTTCAGATATGTTTCTCTGTGTTGCAAAATAGGTTTTATTCATGCACAGACTGCAATTTTAATTTTGGGCCGAGTTTCAGCTTGCATTGCCTGAACCAAGTTTGTTATGTGCTAAAACGTCGTTTTCTGACATTTCAGGCTCTAACTTCAAAAATCATGCAAAACACTTCTAACACCGTCAGATATGTTTCTCTTTGTTGCAAAATATGTTTTATTCATGCACAGACTGCAATTTTAATTTTTGGCCGAGTTTCAGCTTGCATTGCCTGAAACAAGTTTGTTATGTGCTAAAACACCGTTTTCTGACATTTCAGGCTCTAACTTCAAAAATCATGCAAAACACTTCTAACACCTTCAGATATGTTTCTCTGTGTTGCAAAATAGGTTTTATTCATGCACAGACTGCAATTTTAATTTTTGGCCGAGTTTCAGCTTGCATTACCAGAACCAAGTTTGTTATGTGCTGAAACGCTGTTTTCTGACATTTCAGGCTCTAACTTCAAAAATCATGCAAAACACTTCTAACACCTTCAGATATGTTTCTCTGTGTTGCAAAATAGGTTTTATTCATGCACAGACTGCAATTTAAATTTTTGGCCGAGTTTCAGCTTGCATTGCCTGAACCGAGTTTGTTATGTGCTGAAACGCCGTTTTCTGACATTTCAGGCTCTAACTTCAAAAATCATGCAAAACACTTCTAACACCTTCAGATATGTTTCTCTGTGTTGCAAAATAGGTTTTATTCATGCACAGACTGCAATTTTAATTTTGGACCGAGTTTCAGCTTGCATTGCCAGAACCAAGTTTGTTATGTGCTGAAAAGCCTTTTTCTGACATTTCAGGCTCTAACTTCAAAAATCATGCAAAACACTTCTAACACCTTCAGATGTGTTTCTCTGTGTTGCAAAATAGGTTTTATTCATGCACAGACTGCAATTTTAATTTTGGACCGAGTTTCAGCTTGCATTGCCAGAACCAAGTTTGTTATGTGCTGAAACGCCGTTTTCTGACATTTCAGGCTCTAACTTCAAAAATCATGCAAAACACTTCTAACACCTTCAGATATGTTTCTCTGTGTTGAAAAATAGGTTTTATTCATGCACAGACTGCAATTTTAATTTTTGGCCGAGTTTCAGCTTGCATTGCCTGAACCGAGTTTGTTATGTGCTGAAACGCCGTTTTCTGACATTTCAGGCTCTAACTTCAAAAATCATGCAAAACACTTCTAACACCTTCAGATATGTTTCTCTGTGTTGCAAAATAGGTTTTATTCATGCACAGACTGCAATTTTAATTTTGGGCCGAGTTTCAGCTTGCTTTGCCTGAACCAAGTCTGTTATGTGCTGAAACGCTGTTTTCTGACATTTCAGGCTCTAACTTCAAAAATCATGCAAAACACTTCTAACACCTTCAGATATGTTTCTCTGTGTTGCAAAATAGGTTTTATTCATGCACAGACTGCAATTTTAATTTTGGGCCGAGTTTCAGCTTGCTTTGCCTGAACCGAGTTTGTTATGTGCTGAAACGCCGTTTTCTGACATTTCAGGCTCTAACTTCAAAAATCATGCAAAACACTTCTAACACCTTCAGATATGTTTCTCTGTGTTGCAAAATAGGTTTTATTCATGCACAGACTGCAATTTTAATTTTTGGCCGAGTTTCAGCTTGCATTACCAGAACCAAGTTTGTTATGTGCTGAAACGCTGTTTTCTGACATTTCAGGCTCTAACTTCAAAAATCATGCAAAACACTTCTAACACCTTCAGATATGTTTCTCTGTGTTGAAAAATAGGTTTTATTCATGCACAGACTGCAATTTTAATTTTTGGCCGAGTTTCAGCTTGCATTGCCAGAACCAAGTTTGTTAAGTGCTGAAACGCCGTTTTCTGACATTTCAGGCTCTAACTTCAAAAATCATGCAAAACACTTCTAACACCTTCAGATATGTTTCTCTGTGTTGCAAAATAGGTTTTATTCATGCACAGACTGCAATTTTAATTTTGGGCCGAGTTTCAGCTTGCATTGCCTGAACCAAGTTTGTTATGTGCTGAAAAGCCTTTTTCTGACATTTCAGGCTCTAGCTTCAAAAATCATGCAAAACACTTCTAACACCTTCAGATTTGTTTCTCTGTGTTGCAAAATAGGTTTTATTCATGCACAGACTGCAATTTTAATTTTTGGCCGAGTTTCAGCTTGCATTACCAGAACCAAGTTTGTTATGTGCTGAAACGCTGTTTTCTGACATTTCAGGCTCTAACTTCAAAAATCATGCAAAACACTTCTAACACCTTCAGATATGTTTCTCTGTGTTGAAAAATAGGTTTTATTCATGCACAGACTGCAATTTTAATTTTTGGCCGAGTTTCAGCTTGCATTGCCAGAACCAAGTTTGTTAAGTGCTGAAAACGCCGTTTTCTGACATTTCAGGCTCTAACTTCAAAAATCATGCAAAACACTTCTAACACCTTCAGATATGTTTCTCTGTGTTGCAAAATAGGTTTTATTCATGCACAGACTGCAATTTTAATTTTTGGCCGAGTTTCAGCTTGCATTGCCAGAACCAAGTTTGTTAAGTGCTGAAACGCCGTTTTCTGACATTTCAGGCTCTAACTTCAAAAATCATGCAAAACACTTCTAACACCTTCAGATATGTTTCTCTGTGTTGCAAAATAGGTTTTATTCATGCACAGACTGCAATTTTAATTTTGGGCCGAGTTTCAGCTTGCATTGCCTGAACCAAGTTTGTTATGTGCTAAAACGTCGTTTTCTGACATTTCAGGCTCTAACTTCAAAAATCATGCAAAACACTTCTAACACCTTCAGATATGTTTCTCTGTGTTGCAAAATAGGTTTTATTCATGCACAGACTGCAATTTTAATTTTTGGCCGAGTTTCAGCTTGCATTGCCAGAACCAAGTTTGTTAAGTGCTGAAACGCCGTTTTCTGACATTTCAGGCTCTAACTTCAAAAATCATGCAAAACACTTCTAACACCTTCAGATATGTTTCTCTGTGTTGCAAAATAGGTTTTATTCATGCACAGACTGCAATTTTAATTTTTGGCCGAGTTTCCGCTTTTATTACCAGAACCAAGTTTGTTATGTGCTGAAACGCTGTTTTCTGACATTTCAGGCTCTAACTTCAAAAATCATGCAAAACACTTCTAACACCTTCAGATATGTTTCTCTGTGTTGAAAAATAGGTTTTATTCATGCACAGACTGCAATTTTAATTTTTGGCCGAGTTTCAGCTTGCATTGCCTGAACCGAGTTTGTTATGTGCTGAAACGCCGTTTTCTGACATTTCAGGCTCTAACTTCAAAAATCATGCAAAACACTTCTAACACCTTCAGATATGATTCTCTGTGTTGCAAAATAGGTTTTATTCATGCACAGACTGCAATTTTAATTTTGGCCGAGTTTCAGCTTTTATTACCAGAACCAAGTTTGTTATGTGCTGAAACGCTGTTTTCTGACATTTCAGGCTCTAACTTCAAAAATCATGCAAAACACTTCTAACACCTTCAGATATGTTTCTCTGTGTTGAAAAATAGGTTTTATTCATGCACAGACTGCAATTTTAATTTTTGGCCGAGTTTCAGCTTTTATTACCAGAACCAAGTTTGTTATGTGCTGAAACGCTGTTTTCTGACATTTCAGGCTCTAACTTCAAAAATCATGCAAAACACTTCTAACACCTTCAGATATGTTTCTCTGTGTTGAAAAATAGGTTTTATTCATGCACAGACTGCAATTTTAATTTTGGGCGGAGTTTCAGCTTGCATTGCCTGAACCAAGTTTGTTATGTGCTGAAAAGCCTTTTTCTGACATTTCAGGCTCTAGCTTCAAAAATCATGCAAAACACTTCTAACACCTTCAGATTTGTTTCTCTGTGTTGCAAAATAGGTTTTATTCATGCACAGACTGCAATTTTAATTTTGGACCGAGTTTCAGCTTGCATTGCCAGAACCAAGTTTGTTATGTGCTGAAACGCCGTTTTCTGACATTTCAGGCTCTAACTTCAAAAATCATGCAAAACACTTCTAACACCTTCAGATATGTTTCTCTGCGTTGAAAAATAGGTTTTATTCATGCACAGACTGCAATTTTAAATTTTGGCCGAGTTTCAGCTTGCATTACCAGAACCAAGTTTGTTATGTGCTGAAAAGCCTTTTTCTGACATTTCAGGCTCTAACTTCAAAAATCATGCAAAACACTTCTAACACCTTCAGATATGTTTCTCTGTGTTGCAAAATAGGTTTTATTCATGCACAGACTGCAATTTTAATTTTGGACCGAGTTTCAGCTTGCATTGCCAGAACCAAGTTTGTTAAGTGCTGAAACGCTGTTTTCTGACATTTCAGGCTCTAACTTCAAAAATCATGCAAAACACTTCTAACACCTTCAGATATGTTTCTCTGTGTTGCAAAATAGGTTTTATTCATGCACAGACTGCAATTTTAATTTTTGGCCGAGTTTCAGCTTGCATTGCCTGAACCGAGTTTGTTATGTGCTGAAACGCCGTTTTCTGACATTTCAGGCTCTAACTTCAAAAATCATGCAAAACACTTCTAACACCTTCAGATATGTTTCTCTGTGTTGAAAAATAGGTTTTATTCATGCACAGACTGCAATTTTAATTTTTGGCCGAGTTTCAGCTTGCATTGCCTGAACCGAGTTTGTTATGTGCTGAAACGCCGTTTTCTGACATTTCAGGCTCTAACTTCAAAAATCATGCAAAACACTTCTAACAACTTCAGATATGTTTCTCTGTGTTGAAAAATAGGTTTTATTCATGCACAGACTGCAATTTTAATTTTTGGCCGAGTTTCAGCTTGCATTGCCTGAACCAAGTCTGTTATGTGCTGAAACGCTGTTTTCTGACATTTCAGGCTCTAACTTCAAAAATCATGCAAAACACTTCTAACACCTTCAGATATGTTTCTCTGTGTTGAAAAATAGGTTTTATTCATGCACAGACTGCAATTTTAATTTTTGGCCGAGTTTCAGCTTGCATTGCCTGAACCGAGTTTGTTATGTGCTGAAACGCCGTTTTCTGACATTTCAGGCTCTAACTTCAAAAATCATGCAAAACACTTCTAACACCTTCAGATATGATTCTCTGTGTTGCAAAATAGGTTTTATTCATGCACAGACTGCAATTTTAATTTTTGGCCGAGTTTCAGCTTGCATTGCCTGAACCGAGTTTGTTATGTGCTGAAACGCCGTTTTCTGACATTTTAGGCTCTAACTTCAAAAATCATGGAAAACACTTCTAACACCTTCAGATTTGTTTCTCTGTGTTGCAAAATAGGTTTTATTCATGCACAGACTGCAATTTTAATTTTGGACCGAGTTTCAGCTTGCATTGCCAGAACCAAGTTTGTTAAGTGCTGAAACGCTGTTTTCTGACATTTCAGGCTCTAACTTCAAAAATCATGCAAAACACTTCTAACACCTTCAGATATGTTTCTCTGTGTTGCAAAATAGGTTTTATTCATGCACAGACTGCAATTTTAATTTTGGGCCGAGTTTCAGCTTGCATTGCCTGAACCAAGTCTGTTATGTGCTGAAACGCTGTTTTCTGACATTTCAGGCTCTAACTTCAAAAATCATGCAAAACACTTCTAACACCTTCAGATATGTTTCTCTGTGTTGAAAAATAGGTTTTATTCATGCACAGACTGCAATTTTAATTTTTAGCCGAGTTTCAGCTTGCATTGCCTGAACCGAGTTTGTTATGTGCTGAAACGCCGTTTTCTGACATTTCAGGCTCTAACTTCAAAAATCATGCAAAACACTTCTAACACCTTCAGATATGTTTCTCTGTGTTGCAAAATAGGTTTTATTCATGCACAGACTGCAATTTTAATTTTTAGCCGAGTTTCAGCTTGCATTGCCTGAACCGAGTTTGTTATGTGCTGAAACGCCGTTTTCTGACATTTCAGGCTCTAACTTCAAAAATCATGCAAAACACTTCTAACACCTTCAGATATGTTTCTCTGTGTTGCAAAATAGGTTTTATTCATGCACAGACTGCAATTTTAATTTTTGGCCGAGTTTCAGCTTGCATTACCAGAACCAAGTTTGTTATGTGCTGAAACGCTGTTTTCTGACATTTCAGGCTCTAACTTCAAAAATCATGCAAAACACTTCTAACACCTTCAGATATGTTTCTCTGTGTTGAAAAATAGGTTTTATTCATGCACAGACTGCAATTTTAATTTTTGGCCGAGTTTCAGCTTGCATTGCCAGAACCAAGTTTGTTAAGTGCTGAAAACGCCGTTTTCTGACATTTCAGGCTCTAACTTCAAAAATCATGCAAAACACTTATAACACCTTCAGATATGTTTCTCTGTGTTGCAAAATAGGTTTTATTCATGCACAGACTGCAATTTTAATTTTTGGCCGAGTTTCAGCTTGCATTGCCAGAACCAAGTTTGTTAAGTGCTGAAACGCCGTTTTCTGACATTTCAGGCTCTAACTTCAAAAATCATGCAAAACACTTCTAACACCTTCAGATATGTTTCTCTGTGTTGCAAAATAGGTTTTATTCATGCACAGACTGCAATTTTAATTTTGGGCCGAGTTTCAGCTTGCATTGCCTGAACCAAGTTTGTTATGTGCTAAAACGTCGTTTTCTGACATTTCAGGCTCTAACTTCAAAAATCATGCAAAACACTTCTAACACCTTCAGATATGTTTCTCTGTGTTGCAAAATAGGTTTTATTCATGCACAGACTGCAATTTTAATTTTTGGCCGAGTTTCAGCTTGCATTGCCTGAACCAAGTTTGTTATGTGCTAAAACACCGTTTTCTGACATTTCAGGCTCTAACTTCAAAAATCATGCAAAACACTTCTAACACCTTCAGATATGTTTCTCTGTGTTGCAAAATAGGTTTTATTCATGCACAGACTGCAATTTTAATTTTTGGCCGAGTTTCAGCTTGCATTGCCTGAACCGAGTTTGTTATGTGCTGAAACGGCGTTTTCTGACATTTCAGGCTCTAACTTCAAAAATCATGCAAAACACTTCTAACACCTTCCGATATGTTTCTCTGTGTTGAAAAATAGGTTTTATTCATGCACAGACTGCAATTTTAATTTTTGGCCGAGTTTCAGCTTGCATTGCCTGAACCGAGTTTGTTATGTGCTGAAACGCCGTTTTCTGACATTTCAGGCTCTAACTTCAAAAATCATGCAAAACACTTCTAACACCTTCAGATATGTTTCTCTGTGTTGCAAAATAGGTTTTATTCATGCACAGACTGCAATTTTAATTTTTGGCCGAGTTTCAGCTTGCATTGCCTGAACCGAGTTTGTTATGTGCTGAAACGCCGTTTTCTGACATTTCAGGCTCTAACTTCAAAAATCATGCAAAACACTTCTAACACCTTCAGATATGTTTCTCTGTGTTGCAAAATAGGTTTTATTCATGCACAGACTGCAATTTTAATTTTTGGCCGAGTTTCAGCTTGCATTACCAGAACCAAGTTTGTTATGTGCTGAAACGCTGTTTTCTGACATTTCAGGCTCTAACTTCAAAAATCATGCAAAACACTTCTAACACCTTCAGATATGTTTCTCTGTGTTGAAAAATAGGTTTTATTCATGCACAGACTGCAATTTTAATTTTTGGCCGAGTTTCAGCTTGCATTGCCAGAACCAAGTTTGTTAAGTGCTGAAAACGCCGTTTTCTGACATTTCAGGCTCTAACTTCAAAAATCATGCAAAACACTTCTAACACCTTCAGATATGTTTCTCTGTGTTGCAAAATAGGTTTTATTCATGCACAGACTGCAATTTTATTTTTTGGCCGAGTTTCAGCTTGCATTGCCAGAACCAAGTTTGTTAAGTGCTGAAACGCCGTTTTCTGACATTTCAGGCTCTAACTTCAAAAATCATGCAAAACACTTCTAACACCTTCAGATATGTTTCTCTGTGTTGCAAAATAGGTTTTATTCATGCACAGACTGCAATTTTAATTTTGGGCCGAGTTTCAGCTTGCATTGCCTGAACCAAGTTTGTTATGTGCTAAAACGTCGTTTTCTGACATTTCAGGCTCTAACTTCAAAAATCATGCAAAACACTTCTAACACCTTCAGATATGTTTCTCTGTGTTGCAAAATAGGTTTTATTCATGCACAGACTGCAATTTTAATTTTTGGCCGAGTTTCAGCTTGCATTGCCAGAACCAAGTTTGTTAAGTGCTGAAACGCCGTTTTCTGACATTTCAGGCTCTAACTTCAAAAATCATGCAAAACACTTCTAACACCTTCAGATATGTTTCTCTGTGTTGCAAAATAGGTTTTATTCATGCACAGACTGCAATTTTAATTTTGGACCGAGTTTCAGCTTGCATTGCCAGAACCAAGTTTGTTATGTGCTGAAACGCCGTTTTCTGACATTTCAGGCTCTAACTTCAAAAATCATGCAAAACACTTCTAACACCTTCAGATATGTTTCTCTGTGTTGCAAAATAGGTTTTATTCATGCACAGACTGCAATTTTAATTTTTGGCCGAGTTTCAGCTTGCATTGCCTGAACCGAGTTTGTTATGTGCTGAAACGCCGTTTTCTGACATTTCAGGCTCTAACTTCAAAAATCATGCAAAACACTTCTAACACCTTCAGATATGTTTCTCTGTGTTGCAAAATAGGTTTTATTCATGCACAGACTGCAATTTTAATTTTTGGCCGAGTTTCAGCTTGCATTACCAGAACCAAGTTTGTTATGTGCTGAAACGCTGTTTTCTGACATTTCAGGCTCTAACTTCAAAAATCATGCAAAACACTTCTAACACCTTCAGATATGTTTCTCTGTGTTGAAAAATAGGTTTTATTCATGCACAGACTGCAATTTTAATTTTTGGCCGAGTTTCAGCTTGCATTGCCAGAACCAAGTTTGTTAAGTGCTGAAAACGCCGTTTTCTGACATTTCAGGCTCTAACTTCAAAAATCATGCAAAACACTTCTAACACCTTCAGATATGTTTCTCTGTGTTGCAAAATAGGTTTTATTCATGCACAGACTGCAATTTTAATTTTTGGCCGAGTTTCAGCTTGCATTACCAGAACCAAGTTTGTTATGTGCTGAAACGCTGTTTTCTGACATTTCAGGCTCTAACTTCAAAAATCATGCAAAACACTTCTAACACCTTCAGATATGTTTCTCTGTGTTGCAAAATAGGTTTTATTCATGCACAGACTGCAATTTAAATTTTTGGCCGAGTTTCAGCTTGCATTGCCTGAACCGAGTTTGTTATGTGCTGAAACGCCGTTTTCTGACATTTCAGGCTCTAACTTCAAAAATCATGCAAAACACTTCTAACACCTTCAGATATGTTTCTCTGTGTTGCAAAATAGGTTTTATTCATGCACAGACTGCAATTTTAATTTTTGGCCGAGTTTCAGCTTGCATTACCAGAACCAAGTTTGTTATGTGCTGAAACGCTGTTTTCTGACATTTCAGGCTCTAACTTCAAAAATCATGCAAAACACTTCTAATACCTTCAGATATGTTTCTCTGTGTTGAGAAATAGGTTTTATTCATGCACAGACTGCAATTTTAATTTTTGGCCGAGTTTCAGCTTGCATTGCCAGAACCAAGTTTGTTAAGTGCTGAAAACGCCGTTTTCTGACATTTCAGGCTCTAACTTCAAAAATCATGCAAAACACTTCTAACACCTTCAGATATGTTTCTCTGTGTTGCAAAATAGGTTTTATTCATGCACAGACTGCAATTTTATTTTTTGGCCGAGTTTCAGCTTGCATTGCCAGAACCAAGTTTGTTAAGTGCTGAAACGCCGTTTTCTGACATTTCAGGCTCTAACTTCAAAAATCATGCAAAACACTTCTAACACCTTCAGATATGTTTCTCTGTGTTGCAAAATAGGTTTTATTCATGCACAGACTGCAATTTTAATTTTGGGCCGAGTTTCAGCTTGCATTGCCTGAACCAAGTTTGTTATGTGCTAAAACGTCGTTTTCTGACATTTCAGGCTCTAACTTCAAAAATCATGCAAAACACTTCTAACACCTTCAGATATGTTTCTCTTTGTTGCAAAATATGTTTTATTCATGCACAGACTGCAATTTTAATTTTTGGCCGAGTTTCAGCTTGCATTACCAGAACCAAGTTTGTTATGTGCTGAAACGCTGTTTTCTGACATTTCAGGCTCTAACTTCAAAAATCATGCAAAACACTTCTAACACCTTCAGATATGTTTCTCTGTGTTGCAAAATAGGTTTTATTCATGCACAGACTGCAATTTAAATTTTTGGCCGAGTTTCAGCTTGCATTGCCTGAACCGAGTTTGTTATGTGCTGAAACGCCGTTTTCTGACATTTCAGGCTCTAACTTCAAAAATCATGCAAAACACTTCTAACACCTTCAGATATGTTTCTCTGTGTTGCAAAATAGGTTTTATTCATGCACAGACTGCAATTTTAATTTTGGACCGAGTTTCAGCTTGCATTGCCAGAACCAAGTTTGTTATGTGCTGAAAAGCCTTTTTCTGACATTTCAGGCTCTAACTTCAAAAATCATGCAAAACACTTCTAACACCTTCAGATATGTTTCTCTGTGTTGCAAAATAGGTTTTATTCATGCACAGACTGCAATTTTAATTTTGGACCGAGTTTCAGCTTGCATTGCCAGAACCAAGTTTGTTATGTGCTGAAACGCCGTTTTCTGACATTTCAGGCTCTAACTTCAAAAATCATGCAAAACACTTCTAACACCTTCAGATATGTTTCTCTGTGTTGAAAAATAGGTTTTATTCATGCACAGACTGCAATTTTAATTTTTGGCCGAGTTTCAGCTTGCATTGCCTGAACCGAGTTTGTTATGTGCTGAAACGCCGTTTTCTGACATTTCAGGCTCTAACTTCAAAAATCATGCAAAACACTTCTAACACCTTCAGATATGTTTCTCTGTGTTGCAAAATAGGTTTTATTCATGCACAGACTGCAATTTTAATTTTGGGCCGAGTTTCAGCTTGCTTTGCCTGAACCAAGTCTGTTATGTGCTGAAACGCTGTTTTCTGACATTTCAGGCTCTAACTTCAAAAATCATGCAAAACACTTCTAACACCTTCAGATATGATTCTCTGTGTTGCAAAATAGGTTTTATTCATGCACAGACTGCAATTTTAATTTTTGGCCGAGTTTCAGCTTTTATTACCAGAACCAAGTTTGTTATGTGCTGAAACGCTGTTTTCTGACATTTCAGGCTCTAACTTCAAAAATCATGCAAAACACTTCTAACACCTTCAGATATGTTTCTCTGTGTTGAAAAATAGGTTTTATTCATGCACAGACTGCAATTTTAATTTTTGGCCGAGTTTCAGCTTGCATTGCCTGAACCGAGTTTGTTATGTGCTGAAACGCCGTTTTCTGACATTTCAGGCTCTAACTTCAAAAATCATGCAAAACACTTCTAACACCTTCAGATATGTTTCTCTGTGTTGCAAAATAGGTTTTATTCATGCACAGACTGCAATTTTAATTTTTGGCCGAGTTTCAGCTTGCATTACCAGAACCAAGTTTGTTATGTGCTGAAACGCTGTTTTCTGACATTTCAGGCTCTAACTTCAAAAATCATGCAAAACACTTCTAACACCTTCAGATATGTTTCTCTGTGTTGAAAAATAGGTTTTATTCATGCACAGACTGCAATTTTAATTTTTGGCCGAGTTTCAGCTTGCATTGCCAGAACCAAGTTTGTTAAGTGCTGAAACGCCGTTTTCTGACATTTCAGGCTCTAACTTCAAAAATCATGCAAAACACTTCTAACACCTTCAGATATGTTTCTCTGTGTTGCAAAATAGGTTTTATTCATGCACAGACTGCAATTTTAATTTTGGGCCGAGTTTCAGCTTGCATTGCCTGAACCAAGTTTGTTATGTGCTGAAAAGCCTTTTTCTGACATTTCAGGCTCTAGCTTCAAAAATCATGCAAAACACTTCTAACACCTTCAGATTTGTTTCTCTGTGTTGCAAAATAGGTTTTATTCATGCACAGACTGCAATTTTAATTTTGGACCGAGTTTCAGCTTGCATTGCCAGAACCAAGTTTGTTATGTGCTGAAACGCCGTTTTCTGACATTTCAGGCTCTAACTTCAAAAATCATGCAAAACACTTCTAACACCTTCAGATATGTTTCTCTGCGTTGAAAAATAGGTTTTATTCATGCACAGACTGCAATTTTAAATTTTGGCCGAGTTTCAGCTTGCATTACCAGAACCAAGTTTGTTATGTGCTGAAAAGCCTTTTTCTGACATTTCAGGCTCTAACTTCAAAAATCATGCAAAACACTTCTAACACCTTCAGATATGTTTCTCTGTGTTGCAAAATAGGTTTTATTCATGCACAGACTGCAATTTTAATTTTGGGCCGAGTTTCAGCTTGCATTGCCTGAACCAAGTTTGTTATGTGCTAAAACGTCGTTTTCTGACATTTCAGGCTCTAACTTCAAAAATCATGCAAAACACTTCTAACACCTTCAGATATGTTTCTCTGTGTTGCAAAATAGGTTTTATTCATGCACAGACTGCAATTTTAATTTTTGGCCGAGTTTCAGCTTGCATTGCCTGAACCAAGTTTGTTATGTGCTAAAACACCGTTTTCTGACATTTCAGGCTCTAACTTCAAAAATCATGCAAAACACTTCTAACACCTTCAGATATGTTTCTCTGTGTTGCAAAATAGGTTTTATTCATGCACAGACTGCAATTTTAATTTTTGGCCGAGTTTCAGCTTGCATTGCCTGAACCGAGTTTGTTATGTGCTGAAACGGCGTTTTCTGACATTTCAGGCTCTAACTTCAAAAATCATGCAAACACTTCTAACACCTTCAGATATGTTTCTCTGTGTTGCAAAATATGTTTTATTCATGCACAGACTGCAATTTTAATTTTTGGCCGAGTTTCAGCTTGCATTGCCTGAAACAAGTTTGTTATGTGCTAAAACACCGTTTTCTGACATTTCAGGCTCTAACTTCAAAAATCATGCAAAACACTTCTAACACCTTCAGATATGTTTCTCTGTGTTGCAAAATAGGTTTTATTCATGCACAGACTGCAATTTTAATTTTTGGCCGAGTTTCAGCTTGCATTACCAGAACCAAGTTTGTTATGTGCTGAAACGCTGTTTTCTGACATTTCAGGCTCTAACTTCAAAAATCATGCAAAACACTTCTAACACCTTCAGATATGTTTCTCTGTGTTGCAAAATAGGTTTTATTCATGCACAGACTGCAATTTAAATTTTTGGCCGAGTTTCAGCTTGCATTGCCTGAACCGAGTTTGTTATGTGCTGAAACGCCGTTTTCTGACATTTCAGGCTCTAACTTCAAAAATCATGCAAAACACTTCTAACACCTTCAGATATGTTTCTCTGTGTTGCAAAATAGGTTTTATTCATGCACAGACTGCAATTTTAATTTTGGAAAGAGTTTCAGCTTGCATTGCCAGAACCAAGTTTGTTATGTGCTGAAAAGCCTTTTTCTGACATTTCAGGCTCTAACTTCAAAAATCATGCAAAACACTTCTAACACCTTCAGATATGTTTCTCTGTGTTGCAAAATAGGTTTTATTCATGCACAGACTGCAATTTTAATTTTGGGCCGAGTTTCAGCTTGCATTGCCTGAACCAAGTTTGTTATGTGCTAAAACGTCGTTTTCTGACATTTCAGGCTCTAACTTCAAAAATCATGCAAAACACTTCTAACACCTTCAGATATGTTTCTCTTTGTTGCAAAATATGTTTTATTCATGCACAGACTGCAATTTTAATTTTTGGCCGAGTTTCAGCTTGCATTGCCTGAAACAAGTTTGTTATGTGCTAAAACACCGTTTTCTGACATTTCAGGCTCTAACTTCAAAAATCATGCAAAACACTTCTAACACCTTCAGATATGTTTCTCTGTGTTGCAAAATAGGTTTTATTCATGCACAGACTGCAATTTTAATTTTTGGCCGAGTTTCAGCTTGCATTACCAGAACCAAGTTTGTTATGTGCTGAAACGCTGTTTTCTGACATTTCAGGCTCTAACTTCAAAAATCATGCAAAACACTTCTAACACCTTCAGATATGTTTCTCTGTGTTGCAAAATAGGTTTTATTCATGCACAGACTGCAATTTAAATTTTTGGCCGAGTTTCAGCTTGCATTGCCTGAACCGAGTTTGTTATGTGCTGAAACGCCGTTTTCTGACATTTCAGGCTCTAACTTCAAAAATCATGCAAAACACTTCTAACACCTTCAGATATGTTTCTCTGTGTTGCAAAATAGGTTTTATTCATGCACAGACTGCAATTTTAATTTTGGACCGAGTTTCAGCTTGCATTGCCAGAACCAAGTTTGTTATGTGCTGAAAAGCCTTTTTCTGACATTTCAGGCTCTAACTTCAAAAATCATGCAAAACACTTCTAACACCTTCAGATATGTTTCTCTGTGTTGCAAAATAGGTTTTATTCATGCACAGACTGCAATTTTAATTTTGGACCGAGTTTCAGCTTGCATTGCCAGAACCCAGTTTGTTATGTGCTGAAACGCCGTTTTCTGACATTTCAGGCTCTAACTTCAAAAATCATGCAAAACACTTCTAACACCTTCAGATATGTTTCTCTGTGTTGAAAAATAGGTTTTATTCATGCACAGACTGCAATTTTAATTTTTGGCCGAGTTTCAGCTTGCATTGCCTGAACCGAGTTTGTTATGTGCTGAAACGCCGTTTTCTGACATTTCAGGCTCTAACTTCAAAAATCATGCAAAACACTTCTAACACCTTCAGATATGTTTCTCTGTGTTGCAAAATAGGTTTTATTCATGCACAGACTGCAATTTTAATTTTGGGCCGAGTTTCAGCTTGCTTTGCCTGAACCAAGTCTGTTATGTGCTGAAACGCTGTTTTCTGACATTTCAGGCTCTAACTTCAAAAATCATGCAAAACACTTCTAACACCTTCAGATATGATTCTCTGTGTTGCAAAATAGGTTTTATTCATGCACAGACTGCAATTTTAATTTTTGGCCGAGTTTCAGCTTTTATTACCAGAACCAAGTTTGTTATGTGCTGAAACGCTGTTTTCTGACATTTCAGGCTCTAACTTCAAAAATCATGCAAAACACTTCTAACACCTTCAGATATGTTTCTCTGTGTTGAAAAATAGGTTTTATTCATGCACAGACTGCAATTTTAATTTTTGGCCGAGTTTCAGCTTGCATTGCCTGAACCGAGTTTGTTATGTGCTGAAACGCCGTTTTCTGACATTTCAGGCTCTAACTTCAAAAATCATGCAAAACACTTCTAACACCTTCAGATATGTTTCTCTGTGTTGCAAAATAGGTTTTATTCATGCACAGACTGCAATTTTAATTTTTGGCCGAGTTTCAGCTTGCATTACCAGAACCAAGTTTGTTATGTGCTGAAACGCTGTTTTCTGACATTTCAGGCTCTAACTTCAAAAATCATGCAAAACACTTCTAACACCTTCAGATATGTTTCTCTGTGTTGAAAAATAGGTTTTATTCATGCACAGACTGCAATTTTAATTTTTGGCCGAGTTTCAGCTTGCATTGCCAGAACCAAGTTTGTTAAGTGCTGAAACGCCGTTTTCTGACATTTCAGGCTCTAACTTCAAAAATCATGCAAAACACTTCTAACACCTTCAGATATGTTTCTCTGTGTTGCAAAATAGGTTTTATTCATGCACAGACTGCAATTTTAATTTTGGGCCGAGTTTCAGCTTGCATTGCCTGAACCAAGTTTGTTATGTGCTGAAAAGCCTTTTTCTGACATTTCAGGCTCTAGCTTCAAAAATCATGCAAAACACTTCTAACACCTTCAGATTTGTTTCTCTGTGTTGCAAAATAGATTTTATTCATGCACAGACTGCAATTTTAATTTTTGGCCGAGTTTCAGCTTGCATTACCAGAACCAAGTTTGTTATGTGCTGAAACGCTGTTTTCTGACATTTCAGGCTCTAACTTCAAAAATCATGCAAAACACTTCTAACACCTTCAGATATGTTTCTCTGTGTTGAAAAATAGGTTTTATTCATGCACAGACTGCAATTTTAATTTTTGGCCGAGTTTCAGCTTGCATTGCCAGAACCAAGTTTGTTAAGTGCTGAAAACGCCGTTTTCTGACATTTCAGGCTCTAACTTCAAAAATCATGCAAAACACTTCTAACACCTTCAGATATGTTTCTCTGTGTTGCAAAATAGGTTTTATTCATGCACAGACTGCAATTTTAATTTTTGGCCGAGTTTCAGCTTGCATTGCCAGAACCAAGTTTGTTAAGTGCTGAAACGCCGTTTTCTGACATTTCAGGCTCTAACTTCAAAAATCATGCAAAACACTTCTAACACCTTCAGATATGTTTCTCTGTGTTGCAAAATAGGTTTTATTCATGCACAGACTGCAATTTTAATTTTGGGCCGAGTTTCAGCTTGCATTGCCTGAACCAAGTTTGTTATGTGCTAAAACGTCGTTTTCTGACATTTCAGGCTCTAACTTCAAAAATCATGCAAAACACTTCTAACACCTTCAGATATGTTTCTCTGTGTTGCAAAATAGGTTTTATTCATGCACAGACTGCAATTTTAATTTTTGGCCGAGTTTCAGCTTGCATTGCCAGAACCAAGTTTGTTAAGTGCTGAAACGCCGTTTTCTGACATTTCAGGCTCTAACTTCAAAAATCATGCAAAACACTTCTAACACCTTCAGATATGTTTCTCTGTGTTGCAAAATAGGTTTTATTCATGCACAGACTGCAATTTTAATTTTTGGCCGAGTTTCCGCTTTTATTACCAGAACCAAGTTTGTTATGTGCTGAAACGCTGTTTTCTGACATTTCAGGCTCTAACTTCAAAAATCATGCAAAACACTTCTAACACCTTCAGATATGTTTCTCTGTGTTGAAAAATAGGTTTTATTCATGCACAGACTGCAATTTTAATTTTTGGCCGAGTTTCAGCTTGCATTGCCTGAACCGAGTTTGTTATGTGCTGAAACGCCGTTTTCTGACATTTCAGGCTCTAACTTCAAAAATCATGCAAAACACTTCTAACACCTTCAGATATGATTCTCTGTGTTGCAAAATAGGTTTTATTCATGCACAGACTGCAATTTTAATTTTGGCCGAGTTTCAGCTTTTATTACCAGAACCAAGTTTGTTATGTGCTGAAACGCTGTTTTCTGACATTTCAGGCTCTAACTTCAAAAATCATGCAAAACACTTCTAACACCTTCAGATATGTTTCTCTGTGTTGAAAAATAGGTTTTATTCATGCACAGACTGCAATTTTAATTTTTGGCCGAGTTTCAGCTTTTATTACCAGAACCAAGTTTGTTATGTGCTGAAACGCTGTTTTCTGACATTTCAGGCTCTAACTTCAAAAATCATGCAAAACACTTCTAACACCTTCAGATATGTTTCTCTGTGTTGAAAAATAGGTTTTATTCATGCACAGACTGCAATTTTAATTTTTGGCCGAGTTTCAGCTTGCATTGCCTGAACCGAGTTTGTTATGTGCTGAAACGCCGTTTTCTGACATTTCAGGCTCTAACTTCAAAAATCATGCAAAACACTTCTAACACCTTCAGATATGTTTCTCTGTGTTGCAAAATAGGTTTTATTCATGCACAGACTGCAATTTTAATTTTGGACCGAGTTTCAGCTTGCATTGCCAGAACCCAGTTTGTTATGTGCTGAAACGCCGTTTTCTGACATTTCAGGCTCTAACTTCAAAAATCATGCAAAACACTTCTAACACCTTCAGATATGTTTCTCTGTGTTGAAAAATAGGTTTTATTCATGCACAGACTGCAATTTTAATTTTTGGCCGAGTTTCAGCTTGCATTGCCTGAACCGAGTTTGTTATGTGCTGAAACGCCGTTTTCTGACATTTCAGGCTCTAACTTCAAAAATCATGCAAAACACTTCTAACACCTTCAGATATGTTTCTCTGTGTTGCAAAATAGGTTTTATTCATGCACAGACT